>NC_049908.1:11218388-11429510 GCF_001411555.2 Juglans regia
ATTAATGAAACGGTCCGTTTCAGTCCACGCTGAGGCTTGCACTTGCAGACCTGTACTCGGGAGTGTATTAAGAATTTCTCTTTCCATAATCCCATATCTCTATTGTCCATATGTGCTTTAGGCCTTCTGGTTTGACTAGAAGAACTGCCACGTGAAAGCTGCAATGCAACTCGTTGGTTATCTACGTGACCCGTTTTTCCAGTTTGTCCTTTCCTGGCATCCAAACAACCCCCGAACATCGAAAGTCGAAACAGGAAAAAAAGGGAAGGAAAAAAAGATCCATATTCGAAGAAAATGGAGAAAACCCCAATGTCTCTCACGGCAATCCTCACCCTTTTCCTTCTCCTATCAACACTCGCCGCATCATCCCCCACAACCACCACCGACGATGCGCAGTCCGTGTACAAGGCCATCCAAGACTTCAACTTCCCCGTTGGTCTGCTCCCCAAAGGTGCCTTGGGATACGAGCTGGACCGATCCAACGGCAAATTCAGCGCATTTCTGAACGGCTCTTGCAGTTTCTCCCTCGAGGGCTCATATGACTTGAAATACAAGTCCACCATCAGCGGCTACATCTCCGAGAACAGGCTCACCAACTTGAGCGGTATCAGCGTCAAGGTCTTGTTCTTGTGGCTGGATATCGTGGAGGTGGTTAGGGACGGGGACCAGCTTGAGTTCTCTGTGGGTATTGCATCGGCTTCTTTTCCTATCGATAGTTTCTACGATTCCCCGCAGTGTGGGTGTGGATTCGATTGCGATAATGGCCAAGTAAGGAAATTTAAATTCAATCCTTTTGTATCTTCTATGTAATCGGAATTCTGAACTCTATCATTTTTTTTTTTTGTGGGATTTGGATGGTGGGTTATATTTCACAAGAGATTAATGGCAATAGGTTTCGGTTATCTATCTCGCAAATGATGAATTCTGGAACAAAGTCTTTTGTTTTACTGAGGTTTGATTATTTAACTTTTGAGTGGTCGTTTACATTTCTTGTATAGAAATTCGATTTGTACAGAACCACCTGCAATGAAAATTAATAGGGACTGCGGTTTGTTTGATGTTCTGGGAATATGGTTGTGATCTTGTTTCGAAAACACTGTAAGCTGGCCTGGTGGGAGAGAATGGAAATGGCTTGAGTACTTTGTTTTCATGTCAAAAGGGAACCTTCTGTTACGGACCTTGGCTGAGATTTGTGCTACGTGGATTGGGGAGGAATAGGCGAACTGGAATCATTCCAAAAATTGTTGAGCTGAATAGCTCTGTTGAATTGATTTTATATTGGGGGAAATGGGAAAAGTTTTCTGACTACGCTAGATTGAAGTGGGAGATGCAATCAAGATTAGACTCTGGCATGGTGTATGTAGTGTCATGGTATGGCTAATCAAGGAGGTTTCCCTGATGTGTACAGTGTTGCTGCTCTTGTCAAAGAGACAGAGGTTTCTATGGCAGATCATCTGGAGGAGTAATGACAAAACCGGTTTTACAGCTACATTTTTAAGACCTCATTTGTTTTCAGAAAACATTTTATCTCATCTAATCATTACAACTTTTCCAACTTTCAATACAAAATAAAATAAACAATTCAACTTTTTCAAATTCTAAAATAAAAATAATATTAAAAAATATATTCTAACAATATTTTATTCAACTTTTTAACTTTAATCTCAACTCATCTCATCTCATCTACGAAAACAAATGGGGCCTAAATTGAGGGCACTTTTGTAATATAAGTTGTAAAATAGTTATAGGAGAATCATTAATTTACAAAATGCAGTGATGCACCCATTTGAAAGAGATTTGTAAAAAGGGTTGTATCTTTATAATTTTCCTTAAGATATCTAGCAACCTTTAATGTAAGTTTTATTCAAAAGGCCCATGATTGGGCTGTAGGGGCCTATACAATATTCTTTTATATGTTATATCCAATAGTTGGAGAAGCAGAGGGGGTGAACGCAAGCTCCTGCAGACCCCTTCCAAGAAAGGGATGTTAAATGCCCTGTCTTTCTATATTTGTTCTTATCCCCTGTGAATCTGTGATAACAAGCCGGCGGACTAAAGTCCCCCAAGATCTGTGTAATTTTCTTGGATAGCCTCATCAGAGGCATTAACACCAGGGATAGTCTAAGAAAAAGACACATTGTTGTGATTGATTGATTTAGCATGCGTAAGAGGAGTGGGGAGCCTATGGATCACGTTTTACTCCATTGTGAAACGGCGGGTGGGGAGTGTCTTATTCAGCCAAGTTAGATTGGCTTGGGTCATGGCAAGAAGTGCAGTGGACCTTTTTAACTCTTGGAGAGGGTTACGTGATTGCCCATAAATTGCAGCAATGTGGAAAATGGGTACCTGTTTTCATTATATGGTGTATCCAGAGGAAAATGAATGATAGAAATTTTTATGAGTGTGAACAGAGGATGAAGGAGCTATCGAATACTATTATTTATTTTATTATTACTTTTCACATACTTTTACTATTATTCAATATTCTATTATTACTTTTTCATTACTTTTTTACTATTATTCACAAACATTCTCAAACACTTTCACTGTCCAAACGTATTAGTTTGATGGCTATTAGTTTGATGTATCCATGCTTAAGGGTCCATGTTTGCTTCTCATCGAAGCCACTATTTACCTGCTGAGGGTTACTTTGTTGATATATGATGTGACAAATCTTAACATACAAAAATGATGACGAATGCTATGGCAGTTTGTAAATTTGAAAGATCTATGTATCATGTAGTTGTGTTTGGATGTTGAGATGATCTGAGTTGATTTATGAATAGTAATATTTTGTTGGTCCCATTGAAATGTGTTTGAATGGAAATAGATTGATATATGTGTTTAAATGTATGAAATAGGTTGAGATGAGCATTTAACTTTTTTATGAAAAGTTGAAAAAGTAATAGATCCACATAGCATAGTAACTGTCTTAAGCTCAGATAAAGGAAGTAGGTGATTGGTGAATGATTTGCATGAACAAAAGAATGATTTGCATGTACTTTTGTTCACTCGATTTTTTTTTTCTAAGTCACTCCTTGATTATTAGCAGACAATACGATGAACTGTTACTAAATTTGTGCCATATTGTAGAGCTGAACTGTGTTTGTTCCTCAACAGTGCAGTTGCCTTATTTAAACTCAAAAGCTTGCATATAAAATCTAGGGAATTTCAAAATTAGTAAGGTTGTATGATTGGAAGACATTTCATTGCTAGTTTTCTATACATAAAGAAAGCGTAGATAGGACTGTTCACCTGACCTGAACGGGTCAAAAATTTTACTTCTGTACCGACCTAAATTTTTCGGGTCGGATGAAATATTTTTTAACCGAAAAGGTCTAGCCGGATTTTCGTCCCAAAATTGCCTGGATTTTTTAACCAAATATTTTTGAAAAAGAGTGGAGTCTATTATTAAAAAATTAATTTTTCATGTAAATTCTATATTTATTTATTTTTTATAAAATGAGTGCACGACACTTGTATAACTCATGACTGCAAATATTATTTTTTTTTTATTTTTTTCCCAATGAATGAAGGGAAGCAAGACGTGTCTATAGATTAGGCACCTTAATTTCGGATGAGAAAGTGTTGTAATATGTTAAAGAACAAGTTAAATGTGGGAAAAGTTAAATGTTTTATGGGCACAAATCCTCATTCTATCGGTGTTTCTTTTGAACGAAACGCCTTATGTTGGTGTTGCAACTAAAGATTATGAAGTTGATGTTTTGTAAAGACTACAGCCGGGCACGTATGAGGAAGAGAGTGGGAAATTGGATTTCCAAGCGTTTTGACCTGAACTCTCGAATCTAAAGTGGGATAATCTAGAGTAGAGAGATATAGATATATAAAGTGAGTCTCACAATATTTATAGTTGTCACAGTGAATTTTTTATTAATAAATAATGTGACTCATTTTATGTATTTATCTTTCTTCCACTCAGCATTGGTCATTCAACTCTAATAGCGGGTCCTAGTTTTAGAGAGAGAGACTCATTCTCTTTAGAAACCACTACCAAATCAAAACTTGCGCAGAGGGGGGATGAGCTTTGGCTTCTCTCTCTCTCTCCTCCCTCTTTCATCCCTCCATCTCCTATCTAGTTTTCTTTTTTCTTTTTCTTTTTTTGGTTGTTTTTTAGGGCTAAGTATGGCGGAAGGTCAATCTGTTGCTCTCTAGTGCCCAGCGACCACCATGCCCCCTACCGTAGGTTTTCCAAGGCGGGCAAAGAATTTCGCCAAATGGCGCTACTCGTCAGCCGCACGCACAATCCAAAGTGGGCGCGTGAAATCCACGTGTCACCGCTAAGGGTATTCTTTTGCCGCCACGTGCAGCTTTTCTCGGTCCAAGGCCACCGGTTACTTCAGACTTGATTGACCGTCATACTCCCAGGGTGGCGTGTAGCTCTCACACGCCCTCACAATCATTTTGTTTTTTTTTTTTTCCTCAAAGGTTGAAAATGCAGTTTTATGTCTTTCCAAGATGTAATTCATTTTTTTATCATGTATCTTTAATTTATGTTATGTCTTTTGTTTTAGAAAAATAAAAACAAAAAACACATAATCTCTTGGACTTTTGTGACTTTTGTCCATAAAGTGTTTCTCTTGGATTTTTGTCCATAGAGTGTATCATCTACTCTGTCTTAGACAAAGTATGGAGTTTGTAAATTCTGTCTTGGACAGAGTTGTGTTGTCTCTCAGATAGTGGTTTGTAGAGATTTACAGTATGGACTAGACCATATCAATCACAGTTGTGTATTAGGAAGCTATTAATATTGTAGTTAGCTTATTATGTATGTTTCATGTCACAGTTGTAATATTCGTTATTAGTGACTGTAGTATATTTTTTTTTTTTAAAAAAAGTCTTTCTTCCACTCTAAACTCTAGGATTTTTGTCCGGATCCAAATCTCAAATCACCCCCAAAACTAGTTTTATTTTGTCAGAAGTCTTAAAACGCTACCAATTGATTTCTCTTTACCCCATAACATGTGACAAATGTTAACCCTGTTACCTATAAATTTTTTCAGATCCAACTCCTATTATAAATTTTACGACCTCGTTCGTATTGAATGAGACAAGCAAAAGAATAAAGATTGAAGTACAAATACTTTTTTATATTACCTGATTTTATAGGTTTTTTTACATACTAATGTATGGTGATTCAATAAATGTGTTTATATATTGATTATTTTCATAAATGGTAGGCTCCTAAATTAGTGATGTGTTTGACATTTGGAATTCTCTCTATCTTTCCAAGTTAGATCTCTTTTTTTTGTTATTTTTTTTCTATCTTTTGTGTCAGCTTTAAACCTTGTCCTTCATGCGTCTGTCTTGTCCCATTAGCTTTATCTTTGTCTCCTCTCCTCTCCTCTGTCAGTGGGCTTTAACTTGTTATGCGCCTTTGATTGGGCTTACACGTTTAAATTAATTTAACCCCCGAAACATCGGCAAACAGGCATTTTTCTAAAGTTTATGCTATTGCTTATTTGACTTGGAAAGATCTTGAATAGAGATATTTTCAAATTACTCATACGAATTGGATGGTCTAATCACTAATATTTGAAAAAGGTGCAGATTCTATATAAATGCTTTATTTATATCTCTCTAAAGTTGCGTTTGAATATTGAATTAAGCTTAATTTTTTTATAAATAGTACTAAGTTGAGTAGTAGAGAGAATTATATGAGATCCATCTAAAATGAATTTAAATTATATTTAGATGTTAATATGAATTTAGTACTTTTTATAAAAAGTTAAAAAATATTATGGGTTCTACGTATAAAGATGTGTCAAGTTGAAATATGTTATGGATCTCACGTGTAATGAGATTTTGAGTTGAAATAAGTTTAGTAATTTGAAAGTTAGATATTTGGATGTTAGACTCGGCTTAAAATGAAGCTAAGCTTAGCTAAGTGTTGTAACCAAATGCAGCCTAGATTAAACTATATAATTCGATCAAGCAATTAAAAAATCGGAATTTTCAAAGAAATTGCTAGAAGTGATACATAAGTGTACGTATATTATGATAGCAAAAGGTTCCTTATCAATGAAGAAGATTTATAGCAGAAGGTATAACAGCCGTGGAAGTTATAATGTCCTCCATTATTATTAAATCCAATCCATAAATCGTCCTCGTATTGCCTGCACTCATAGCTTCTCTCTTTCTTCCTCTTACAGGAATATAATTGTTCTCAGATCTTACTTTAATTTCACTATTACTTCACTATTATTTACAATTCATATAATATGCTCTTAGGTCTAGTTTGATTAATCAGATACGAGAAATTTATGAATAATAATGAGACAGTTTATGAATAATAGCAGTAAAATAGTTTAAATTAAGATGATTTATGATATTTTAGAAAATGAAAAAAAGAAATTGAATAAAAATATTATATAGTTAAAATATTGTTAGATATAATTTTTTAATATTGTTTTTATTTTGAAATTTAAAAAAGTTGAATTATTTTTTATATTTTGTTTGGAAGTTTGAGAAAAATATAATGATTAGGTAATAATTAGATGAAAAAATTAAGAATTTTAAATTTTAAAATTGAAAAGTGTTTGCATTTAAATAATGTTTAGATAATGAGATGAGATTCGGGCTCGTTCAAATAGTGAGATGAGATAGTTTTAGATAAGTTAAATAAAATATTATTAGAATATTATTATTATTTTTAGATTTGAAAAAGTTGAATTGTTTATTATAATTTATATGAAAATTTAAAAAAATTATAATGATAAGATGAGATGGATTGAGACTTTTGTATGTAAATAGAATCAATATAAAATAAAATAAGATGAAATGACATAAATTAAAACTATTTATGATACCAAACGGGACCCAGTATCCAAGCGGATCCTTAATTGTTTTGGATACAAAGTCCCACTGAAATTGCATGAATTCCGGAAGGAAATTAAGGTCAAAGCCAACGTTACCAACTCTTACACGTAAACTGCAACGGCCAATTCCTCCCGTATATCTCTCCAAATTGATGAGCACTTGGCAGAACAAATTGTGCTCTTTGTTGACGTGACATATTCTTACCTTATTTAACGTGAGGAATGATATTTATAATTGTGGATGTGTAAATATCATATAATTATGAATGTGTAAGTATTATACAGTCGTTTTAAAAAAAAAAAAATATAAAATCTATATAAAAATAAATTAATTTTTAATAGTAGACCCTACTCTTTTTCAAAACGATTGTATAATATTTGTGCATTCTATAATTATATGTAACATTACTCATTTAATACAAAGGTATCGGCAAATCACCACATCTACCTTCCAACATAGATAAGTACTGTCGCAAGCTTAATCAAGGATTCTGATTTTTTTTCATTTAAATAATGTTAAATATAGTTTTATGATATGCAAGTAATGTACACATCATTTAAAAAAAAAGTAATATTTATTATTAAATATTTATTTTTTTACGTAAGTTCTAAATTTAATTGCCTTTTTTAAAAAGAACGTGTGAGATTTGAACACACTAAAATTATAAATATCATTACTCTTTTATTTTTTTAATAAAAAGCATAATTAAATTTATAAATAATAGGTACCTCTCTTTAGAACTGATAATAATTAGTAGTGGAAAACTAATAAACGTGAGTGAGAGCGTAAATAAAATAAAGCAATGTTATATACAGTCTCTATTTAAAGATTGTAATATAAGTTTAGGTAATTTTATCTTTAAAATTTTTTAAAACTATAAAAATATCTCTTTTAAAATGATGATTTTTCTCATTTAATAAAAGGCTTACACATATCGTCTCCACTTAGAGACTGCAAATAGAATTTCTCAATAAAATAAGCCGATCTCATATAATTTCTTGACGTAATATTTTGTTGGGAATAGAGCGATTTTTGACATGATCTAAGCTTCTCCCCTATATTATAGTATCACATAAGACAAATTTTTTTTTAAAAAAAATAATAATACAGCATGGCGAGGAGTGTTTGAGACATTGAAACCACGCACATGGACAGAGTTTAGGATGTTCATAAGAGAAGGTACATAATATTTTGCTTGCTTTGTATGATAAGCATTATATTCCATCAACAGTGCCTTGGAGAGCCAACTATTTTAAATAGAAAAATGATATTAACATTTTTAGAGTTTATAAGTCTCACACGTTTCTTTAAAAAAATAAATTCTTTTGAGATTTAAATAAAAAAAAGTATTATTTAATAATAAATTATATTTTTTTTAAAAAAATATGCAAAATTTACACGCTAATTCTAAGATTATATCTAAACTTACTCATTTAAATATAAGTTAGTGTACAGAACAAAACCGAGCTTGAATATTATTATTTTTAATTCATACAACCAATCCATTAATGCATGTTTTTTTTATATTTTTCAAAAAGGTATATTGTCTCCACCACACGATTTATTTTATAATATGGTGTTGGAAGATAGAATCTTAATCGGCACATGCCAACCTTCAAAAAGAGCCACCTAGCTAATTTCATGGCAGCTACTATGCAGGGACATTGGAGTGTGCGAAACCCAATCATTCGTTAATATTTATTGAAAATATAATATAATTAAAATAAAGATGGAGCATAGTGGAGTAAGAAAGATTTGCTGCATATTTTTTATTCTCAGTGGTATTAGAGGTTGGCTACATTTGTTTTATTAAGAGTAATTGAAAGAGTAATTCAAATCACTCTGAGTGCTTTCACTGAAAATGAGGATGAGATTGTGTGAATATATTTTTCATCTTCCTCTTGATCTCTTTTTTCTTTCTATTATCATTGTGTGAATATGCTTTTATAGTAGTGTATTTTTTCTCTCTCCTCTCCACCGGTTCTATTTTCGTTAGATTTATTGCACTTCGACCACCATCAATCGACAAGTACCCCACGACACAACGTTACTACCACCGATCTACTGGAATGACGCAGAACCACACCGTAGCTTATGAATATCTCATGGAAAACCGCCTTGAGAAGAAAAAGTGAAGAAGAACAGAAGAGGCAGAAGAAGAAGAAGGTGAGGATGAGAAGAGGAGAAAGAGGCAGAAGAGAAGCCGTGTTGTGGGGCTAAGCAGGCTATGAAGGAGGAGATGAAGAAGATGGGGAGTTGGATGGCGAGGGAATTGAGAGAGAAAAGAAAAGGAAAGAAAGAGATGAGAGTCAATCTAAGATTTTTTTTTCCCCTTATTTACCTTTATGAGAGACAGACAGACACGAAGAGGGAGTGATTTATCTTAAAATGAAATAACATCGTTTTGTGGAGTTTATATACTCTCTAAAATGGTGTCATTCCATAACGAAACATATTTTATATATATATATATATATATATATATATATATATATATATATATATATATATATGAGAGCTTCTTGGGGCAACCACACAAATTGCTTCCACTTCAAAAGGGCTTACACTCAAAGTTAATGAATGGTGTGAGGCACTTCAATTTGCACTCAATTATCAATTAAAAGTCATAGTGATTAAGGGTGGCTACCACCATTGCCAAATCCAAGCAACCCAGATAGTCTATATGTACTTGGAACAATCTAGCCGCGACTAGGTTTGTGCAACCCAGTCATCGCTTTGATTGTAATTTTTACCATGTGCAAGTGCAAATTGGGCTGCCCTAATACGCTACACACAACGTATGCATGCTCAAGTTGTAGACTTCATGGAGGAGTCTTTTTGTAGTTAAACTAGTATGTCACCTTTTATGATCATGATGGGAATTAAGGGTGAGGTCATTGGTTCTAGCCCCAGAAGAGCACTCTCTTTATAAATATAAAAAGAGAGGTAGAGGTCAGGTTCTAATAATAACGAAAGATGTGGATCTAATCCTTGAATAATTTTTTATTGGATTATTATTTATCACTATTAGATAATCTTTTATTAGATGATTATTTATCATTCAATTGTGATAAATGTATCACATCTTATATAGTGAGATAATAGTTTGATGTATATCATATATTATTGTAAAAAATAGGACGGAAAGACTAAGGGGATGTTTAAAAAATAAAATGAGATGAGAATTTTGTAAATAATAGTGAAATAGTTTGAGTTAAGATGTTTTGTGGAGTTTTAAGAAATGAGAAAAAGATTAAATAAAAATATTATAAAGTTAAAATATTGTTATAATATAATCTTTTAATATTAGTTTTGTTTTGGAATTTGAAAATGTTATATTATTTTTTGTGTTTTGTTTGGAAGTTTAAAAAAATTGTAATGATTAAATGAAAAAGTTAAGAATTTAAATTTGAAAAGTATCTATGTTCGAGTAATATTTGGGAAAAAAAATCTTGAGAAATTTTGAGATGAGATAGTTTGTGTTTCCAAACAATAGCTGTTTAACAGCACAACTATTCTCAAATATTCTTATATATTTCTTTTCCAAATATTATTTAAATAATAAATATTTTTCAATTTCAAAATCTTTAACTTTTTTATCTAATAATCATTACAAATTTTTCAAATTTCCAAATATTACTCAAACACAAAATATTTTTCAATTTCAGAATCTTTAACTTTTTCATCTAATAATCATTACAAACTTTTCAAATTCTCAAAACAAAACATAAAAAAAAAATCTAACTTTTTCAATTTTCAGAACAAAATAATATTCAAAATTATATTCAAATAATTTTTTAACTTTATACTATATTTTTTCAATATTTTTCTCTCATTTTTCAAAATTTAATAAAATATTTTAATTTAAATCATTTTATTAATATTCACAAATATACCGAAATATTCAAGGCATGATACTGATAGACAAACATATTGAACTGAAGGATTAAGACAACAATATTTAAAACACAAGAAATAAAAAGCAAAACATAGTAGTACAAATTATCCCTTTCAATCTATCATCAATCATGTTCTAAAATGCCAGTGAAAGTTATAATTTAACCAGTGCCCCTCAAATTTTATCTACATTAGATTGGTCAAATAAAAGTTATCCAAAATATTTGCTACAATGTATCTATCTTTCAAGTCATCTATGAAAACTACTATAGCTAAGTCAAATGAATTCTTTTATCTTTTTTTCTCTTAATCCATCTCAATCGGTGAGGTCTAGATTTTTTCCTAGCAATAGGGTAAAATTATCTACCCTAGCACTCGATCTCAAACATTCAGATCTAGGTTATTCCATTGTTTGATTTTTCCTCTTCATTTTACAAGTTTTATTTGGGAAATTTTGTAGATATGCTAAACTAGGTATCTCTGGCACCCCAATAGCTAGCAGACATGATAATGTTGTACTACAAGCAACACAATTAAAATGTGAATAAAGGCTACCTAATAAAAAGACACAACGATGTGTCTTTCACCTTAGTAGCATAGATGTTATACGGGAGATGGACCAAAAATCTTCACACATGTGGAAAAGAAGTAGCAATTATTACAATGAGTATAAAAAAATCTAGCATGGCAAATCGTTTTGGGGGCTAGTGACCAATCGATGGCCGGTGATTCAAAAATGCACAAATAAGTTTTGTGTTGTCATGATCCAAGTAGATTCATTGCATCTAAGTGGTGCGATGAAGTAGGACAAGGTATGAGTTTCTAACTGTATCAATTCTAAAATTTGTTGTTGAAATTATCTTCTCACATTCTCACTACTTCACATATTTAGATCGAAAGAGCTAAAATTATGTATAAAGAGATTGAGAAGGTCACTTCCAACATGGAACACTATTGGTGTCTATTGAGACACTAACCAAAATGGTAGCAACATATGTCCATGTTGTTAACAAGAACAAAACTACGTGGAAAACGCCCAACTATGACAGAATCGACTCCATTAGGAGACGACACGATAGATGACAATATATAGGTCATTTCTGAGAGACCTCTAGGCAAGAAGGTTAAAACAGAAAGAGAGAGAAAGAAGAAGGCTAGAGAACCTTCCGATGCTGAATTTGTTGAGGTCTAAACTAGCATGAGAAATGATTAAGCCATATGCACTTATGAAAGAAGATAAGCTGTCAGCAATTTAAATTCTGATAGGGCATAATTACTAATGGAGAAAGAGGAAGAATGATATAGAGAAAAGGAAAATCGATATGAAGATAATGAAGTTAGATCTTGTTGGCATGAATGGAATGCAGCAAGAGTATTTCTTAAATCTTCAAATAAAGATTTTCGAGGATTCAAGGAAGCGATTTTCATCTCCATCTCCATTTCAACCTTTAGAAGATGTGTAGCCTTTTGTTGGTGTAATGTTTTGAGATTATTCTTATCCACTTAATATTGTAATTAAACACTTTACAATTGGTTTTAGTAGTTGGGCAACTACATGTGGTTGAAATACATGTGGCTGTGGCTCGGCAGCAACTATTGCTTATGCTATTTTGTGACTTTTTGTTATTTTGGACTTAATATGGGTGTTTGTGATTGTGCGAAGCAACTATATGTGAATGTTGTACTGATGAAAATTTTCTATTTTGGGTGTTATATATTTTTAGTTCAAGTGATGAAACCTGTTGTGAAGCAGTACCATCTTAGGTGTTATATATTTTTGGTTCAACTATATGTGAAGCAGTACCATATGTGAAACAAACATGTATTTTCTAACTTGGCTCGTTTTCATCTCTGCATGAAATATAGCAGGCAGTGTTGGATTGTGATTGTTATTTGTGTGTAAGTATATTTGTGTTGCATTGTTGGGTTATAGAAGGCAGTGTTGGATTGTGCACATGAGATTTTTATTTACATATGAAACTGTTATTGACGATTATTAAAATAAAATAAAAAGTAATTAAAAATTAAAATTAATTAAAGAAATAAAAATAATAAAATTTTATTATTATAGAGAGTATGATAGTTAATCTAATATAATTTATAAATTTTAATTTTTGAATGATTAACTAAATATAAAAAATTTACATATTAATCAAATTTTAAAGAATGGGATGAACAATTCAACGCCCCGAAATTTCGTAAACTTCAAAGTTTAAACTCAGATATAAAGCGTTTTTAATTTGAACTTTTAAGTTTTGTTTTCTAGGTTGCTACCTTGTTGTTGACAGCTTCCTTGTTCAAATGAGTTTTATTAGCAAAACTCTTTGAAATTGTCAATTTTTTTTTTTTTTTTTGGTGAAAGTTTTAAAAGTGGATGTTGAAGTTCACTCAATTTTATTTGAATAGTAGTAAATTGAATAGTAATGAATTGAATAGTAGAAAGAGTTATGTCAATGTGTGATCTATCTAAATTGAATTTAAAGTGTATTTAGATATTAAGATGAGTTTAGTACTTTTTACGAAAAGTTGAAAAAAATTATGAATCTCAAGTATAAAGATGTGTTAAGTTAAAAAAATATTGTAGATCTCACATGTAAGGAGATTTTGAGTTGAGATGAGTTTAATAATTTAAGAATTAGGTGTTTAAATATTAGATTTAATTTAAAATTAGACTGAAGTCAATTGAGTCTTAAAACCAAACCCAGTTTTAAATATCTAAATGTATACTCTCTTACGTGTTTTTCCTTAAAAAAAAAAAAAAGATATATATCAACCCACAAAACAAATTATTTAGTATGGAATAACTTTTAAATTCCAATTTCCCAGCATAAATTGTCCAAGTTGGGAGACCCTGACGAAAGACAAAATAAAAAGCAGATGCAGATCGATATATAGAGTATAAAAACAAAAACCAAGCAAGAAGAGAACCGCCCCACGATCCCATGGCTTAACCCTTACACACAAAAGGGACATCCAACATCAACCGCCGACGCCCACAAGTACAGTCCGAGGTATGTATCTTCCTCATGAAACGCTCAGACCAGAGCAAAACCACCTTCATGATCGGGATTTCTGGAAATATGATAGAAAAATGCTGTCTTTCATTCCGAGTATTATTATGGGTAACGTAGATCCATTTTTCTATTTAAATGATTGATATTTGAAACAATTTAAAATGTGTCAGGAAATTTTGGGGATGGGGACTCCATCTGAACATCTAAGGTAGGAAGAATAGATATGAAATTATTCCATTCCTCAAAATCAGAAGCTAACAAATCTGGAAAATGTTATACAACCCGTTAACTATCTAGTCGACAGTAGTACAGATCGAGGGCACTCAGTGCTTGCTTTTCAAGAGCAGTGCACGCAGTTCGGCCACGTCGACCTCGTCCATGCAGTTCTCCGGTCTGTAGTAGCCGGTAACGGGGTCTGGGACCCAGGCCACCTTCTCGGTGGAACCCGCCGCCGCAGCATCTTCTCCTGCCTTCTTCACCATCCTTGCACCCGATGAACCCCCTCCTCCTCTTGCTACCGTCGCCATTATTCCTTGTGACGACGCCGCGTATCCACGCCTGTACCAGGGGTAATAAAATAATGGAATCTTATACGTCTCCGCATAGAATATAGATTTGTCTCAGAAGAACGAGCATCGATTTAACGGGACCAATAAATTATAAAAACACAGTCATAAGGTGTTTGATAAAATTTTGAGTTTTTCCCAGTACCTGCTTATAGCATTAGAGAATCCATCGACGAGGAGAGAAGAGAAAAGCTTAGTGTTGGAGAGAGAGCGAGCCATTGTGTATTACTCGTGAGCCACCGCAGAGAGATTTTCCAGCGAGGAAAAAGAAAACCTTCCAAGCGAGCGAAGGAGAGACAGAAGAGAAACCTCAACGTATTCGACTACCCCAAGAAAGCTTCTTTGGAGCAGAGGAGGAGGCAGGGGGCTCTATATATAGGGCCGCGTAGCGAAGTAGGGCAAAACAGATGGGACCCATTAATCATATTTATTTATTGAATAATGATAAGTATGTTAAAAAATAACGAGATTTATTATTAAAAATTTAATTTTTTTTATATTTATTTTTTATTTTTAAAATAATTGTATAATATTTATATATTACAATTATAATTATTATTTTTTAAATTTATTTATTTAATTTTTGAAAGGTTTTATTTCCTTTAAAAAATAATTTAGTTAACGTTTTAAAAAAATAAAAACAATTTAAGGAAAAGTAACTAGGAAATGAAAAGAGAAAGGTACGAGCAGTTGCGTCCACCAGTATTAAACGGACAGACCTCGTCACAGCGTCCAACGCCTCTCGTTCTTTGCGCAACCCTTCCACGGTTCCAACTTCCACCCACCTGATCTGTTCGGAGAGAGCCTCCTCCTCCGTTTTTTTTTTAAATTAAAAATAAATAGTCATATAATTTGTTAAAAATATATTATAAATAATTGATTTTACTTATTCTCATCTATTTAAGTCTTTAAGATAACTAATAATTTCTAGTATTAGAGAGGAAGTTAGTTCAAATCTTAACTACATACTACATCTTATTTAGTTAAATATTCACGTATTAAATTCATTATTGAGAAAATAGTATGAGAAATACT
Source organism: Juglans regia (assembly GCF_001411555.2). Taxonomy (NCBI): domain Eukaryota; kingdom Viridiplantae; phylum Streptophyta; class Magnoliopsida; order Fagales; family Juglandaceae; genus Juglans; species Juglans regia. The sequence continues at coordinate 11,233,738 of NC_049908.1, forward strand.
ATTTAAAATATAATATGCATAAGTAAATCTGCATTTTTTTCGATTTAAGTTTAATTAGATGCTTTTGAGTTATATTGAGAGTTATATTCTTAGAGCATTCTCATCCAATTTCCTTCAAAATTTTCTATAATTTAACTAAAAATCATATTCCTTAAAATTTTTCTTAAATTTTACTTATTTTTCAAAAATCTTTTACATCTCATTCTCTATTATTTTTCTTTATTTTATTAAAATAATATTTCTCTATTTTTTTATTATTTTTTTCTCTTACTTATATTTACAAACTTAATTATTCAATATTTTTTCTTATATTTTCGAACTATTACTCTAGTGAATATTTTAAACAAAAATTTAAATTATTTTTTTGCGGGTATGATAATATTTTTAAAATTAATTTTTTTATATTTTTGGAATTATTTAAATTATTATTTAAAACTATAACAAATATGAATATGACATAAAGTATAGATGATTGGAAGAAGAATTTACTTTATTTATTAGAATAAAATATTGATAAAAAAATGATTTAGGAGATAAATAGTGATTCCCTATATTTAGAAAACCATTGTTAATTTCCTAAAACCTTTCCCTATAATAGAGATTCGGATGCAGGGAAGATTTTAACTAAATCTCTAAAAATTTTCTTAAATTATAGGGAAAATGTACCTTTGTGGTACCAACATTCACATTCAGTTTCTTATAATTTTCTTTAAATTTTAGCTAGAAATCATATTTTTTATAATTTTTTCTTAAATTTTATTCATCTTTAAAAAATTTCGTACATCTCATTTCTTATATTTTTTCTATTCTAGTAAAATAATATTTTTCTATTATTTCTACATCTTTAACTATTCCGTATAAAATATCTATAAAAATTGATTTATGAGATAGATAGTAACTTTTCAAATATAAGGAAATACTGTTCACATCCTAAACCTAACCCTTAAAATAAGGAATCGGAGTGCTTATTTTGTCAAAAAATTAAGTTATTCCCTAAAATTTAGAAATTTAGGAAGTATAGAGAACCGATGGAAATGATCTTACAAGTACAATCGTCTCTCGTTTTTTTGAGTTCTTTGTTTCTTAAAAATTAATATACTTAATTATTAAAATTATATTTAAATACTTAAAAAGAAGAAAAGTCGGGACAAGTGGTGCAGTGTGAGCATCTAGAAAAGGGCAAGGAAGGCGGCGGGTAGCAACCGTCCATGAACGTGGGCGTGTGGAAAAGACGACGGGAACTGGAAGAATGAAAGAAAGAGGCCCCGACCGACCTCCGGGTCCAGGTGGAGACAGGCTGTTTCTGTCTCGGTCTCTCTACTCACCACACCAAGGGATTTTTGTGTCGTGCACCATCTTTCCATTACTACCTCTTTTCTTGTTTTGTTCTGATGTGTGTTCTGTTCTGTTCTTTGCTTCACATTTTTAGGTGGCTATCATTCCAACCCTTGTCATCCATCCTAGAATCAAATAATATGCGGAATTGATAAAAAACTATAAAAAAAAAAATACTTCCTTTTAATTCATGTTAAATATAATTTTAGATTATATAATTTTCGTACACTCTTTTTAAAAAAATAAGATTTACTAATAAAAAAAAATTATGTGATGTCAACATTTAAAAAAAAACGTGTTTGCACACTTAAGACTGAAAATATCATTTTTTCTTTATTTTTAGAGAATTTATATTTGTAATAATAAAATACGCAAGTGTTACGCACTCCTTTTAAAAAAATGAGTAAATATGAAATTCACATAAAAAAATAATTTTTTAATGATATATCTTACTCTTTTTTGAAAGAAATACACATCATTTTTACAACATATAACTATATTTAATAGTACAAGACTTAAATAAATAAATCTCATATAAATTCTCGTAAAAAAATATATATTATTTTAAAAAAATATAAAAAAACTACTTTTTATTAGTAAAATCTATTTTTTTTTATAAAAAATTTATATAAAATTTATGACTTGTATTTAATATTTAACACTCGAACTGTGCTGCGCATCAGCCGAAAGCTGCAACACACCTTTCATTAATTTTTTTTTTTTTTTTTTCTTTCTTTCACCCAGCACGTTAGGTGTGCTGGGCTTCTTCACACGCTGCTTCTTGTGAAGAAGAAGTATTATTCTTAACACTCGCACCTAATGCTGTTGCTGGATTTACATGGATATTCGTGTATCAAATAACTCCCAAAAAGTTATTGCCAATTAATAAAAATCTAGCTAAAAAGAAAAAAAAGCCATGCATGTGGCAGTAGTCCAGGCTGTTCATGACAGACATACGATGCATCATGAAAATGGAGACTGGCTGGATTTCATTTCCCTAGCTGGGGGATATCAGTTTAAAGTGAAACCCGTGAATCCCACAGCAAGAGTACTACTAGGCCTGCATGCAGCATCAACAGACTTCGCTTTTATTATTCATTCGTTCCTTCATTTTCTGATCTGTTGAGACGGTTAGAGGTGACAAATCGTGTTTTTGGTCACGTTGATATTGTTTCGAGTTATAAACATTTGATCCGAATCCAATCCATTAAGTTAAACATATTAAACTTTCAAATCTTAACTCAATTTATCTAAATAACAGATCGTGTCATGTCATCCGTTTAATAATTAATTAGAAATAAATTAAAATAACACAACCTATTTAAACTCGTTTCATGTAAACGGATTGAACTAATACGCATAATTCATTTGGTCTGATTAACATAATTTCACATAGAAGTTAAAATCTATATTTAGTAGTAGCCACAACATCTTAAAAAATATATCAATATTTTTCAAATTTTAACATATAATAAAACCAATATTACAAACTGTAAAATAACAAATATATATAAGCATAAGTCTAGAATTATAATCCCAATAATAAAAATATTTTTTTAAAGTATACTAAAAAATACTAATATTACAACTTAACATAATAAAATTTTAATTTTGAAATAAAATTTAAATGAATCAAAACGGATTGATTTCATGTTAAGCGGGTTGACCCATTAATAAATCGTCTCTTAACGAGTCAACCCGTTTTGACCCGAATCCGTTAACATCAAACTCAAACCCGCTAATTTTGTGTCGTGTTCGTGTTAAGTTCATGGATCGTGTCATATATTGTCAACCCTACTAAGACTACTGCACTGCCATCTGATATGTATCTTGAATAATGCTACTTGTCCCAACATGGGTCTCGACAATTAATGAATGAGTTGTAAAATCTTTTTCTTAAATGCTTGAGGATATAAAAAATGAATGAGTCTTTTATTTCTTGGTATTGCATTACAATGGGCACCGCCTATTGTTTCTGTTTTGAGTGTTGTTGTACGTTGATATGAAGATCATGTCATTTACAGCAGGACACTTCATGGACATTAACACCCGTTACATCATACATGCTCTCCTCCTCACTTTACATTATTTCAGAAGCTAGCATGCAGTAATGCTGCCGCGCGCTATCGGGGGCAGGACTACTTGTGCGCGCGGTCCACTGCAATGGGACAGAGTCAATGAGTCTCGTTACTGCCGGCTGAGTAGAAGTGGAAGTGTGGAGGTTGTATGAATAGTAGGAAGTTCAGTAGATTTTTTTTTCTCGAAAAGTTTCAACACTGTATTAACTATTTTAAATGGAAGAGTGGACACTCTCGTCTTTTAAGTTGATGTTAAAATCTCAAGACCATCTCCCATATCTTTAAAGTTTAAACGGATCATTTCAGATTTAGCTCTACTTAATTGAGCATGTCATCGTAATTATTGCAATCACTATTCGCATTTGTGACGCGTATCCTAATTTAATTAGGTCGACACATCAGATATGTTACGATACTGTTTGATACAGTCTTAATATGTATAAATCTACACATTCTATTTACAAATAAGTTGACTCTATTGTTAAAAAAATAATTTTTTATTTTAGTTACAAATTTATTCAATTATTTAGATTTAGGCTGCGTTTGGTTTTTAAATTAAGCTGAACTTAGCTAAGTTCAGTCTAACTTTAAATTGAGCCTAACATTCAAACACCTAACTCTCAAATTATTAAATTCATCCAAATTCAAAATCTTCTTACATGTAAGATTCATAATTTTTTTCAACTTAAAACATCTTTATATGTGGGACCCACGACTTTTTTCAATTTCTCATAACAAATATTAAATTCATCTTAACATATAAGTACACTTTAAACTCAGTTTAGATGGGTCCCATATAACTCCATTCACTACTCAACTGGGCTCAACTCAACATCTAAACGCAGTCTTAATCAATCTAAAATTGTAATTATCATTTCTAGAACGAAATTATTAATTCTTATTTTAAAAAATTATATATTATAGTATTGTCTGAATTTTATCTTATTATGCTAATGCAGCATTACTCATTAATTACTGAAATGATTTCTTTAAAGTAATAGTTGATGCATTAACCTAATATCATACGAGTAAAATAATAGCGTAATACATAGCATAATTGTTTCTTTTATAACAATCAAGATCAATCTATCAGCAAAGCCAATTAGAATTTTGAGGAACTAGATTGATCAATCACTCTCAAACCAGATTTTATGTGTGATTTATATTTTAGTGTGGAGCCTAAATAATCGTGTGTGATTAATAATTGTTTTAACAAAAAAAAATAAAAAAAATCACACATCCTCTATGTGATCTGATTTGGAGAAGTTTTATCATTTGGGCCCTTAATGGGGCTGAGCCTATCAATTGAGCATTTACTGATATGAGGTATGAGTTGCTCCATTTCGGCCCACTAAAAAAACTTCCAAGCCCATATGGAAACGGTCTCAGCCTGCGGGCACTGTTTAGGGTAATCTTTCCGATCGTTAATCTGGACAGGAATAGCCGAACCCTCAAAGCCCTGCACCTTCCCCCCTTCAATGGCAGAGGCTACTACGGGCACTGAGGTCCCACCCAACGTGACTATATACATCAACAATCTCAACGAGAAAATCAAGCTTGAAGGTACTGAGACATGCACTCTCAATCTCCCTCCACATCTTTCTATTTCGAATCTTGTTTTTTTTTTTTTCAATTTTGAATTTTAAATGGCAGAGTTGAAGAAGTCGCTGCTCGCTGTGTTCTCGCAGTTCGGGAAGATACTGGAAGTGCTGGCGTTCAAGACACTGAAGCACAAAGGTCAAGCGTGGGTGGTCTTCGAGGACGTCTCCTCCGCCTCCAATGCCCTTCGCCAAATGCAGGGCTTCCCTTTCTACGACAAGCCCATGGTACAATTCGTTTCCATTGATTTCTCAATCCCCATTTTTTTTTTTTTTCCTTTCTCGCTTTCAATATTTTGTGTTTACTCTTTTTTCTCAATCCCCTCAGCATAAAGTTGCCTGCATTGCTTTTCTCTCACTCTTTTTTCCAACTTCCGTTGCACTTGAATTTGTTTCTTTTGTTAACAATCAAATTTGATGGATATTGTGTAATTAACACAGAGAATACAATATGCAAAGACAAAATCAGATATAATTGCCAAGGGTGATGGTACTTTTGTTCCACGGGAAAGACGTAAGAGGCATGACGATAAGGGTAAAACACTTCCCTCTTCTCTGTTCTCATGTCTCCTGAAACCTTTTTTTCTTTCTACTCGTACAGTTGGAACTCTTTAACCGTCGAAAAGTTTTCTTCAGCATATTTCATGAGTGTATGTATGCATGGTTGTATCGTGTTTCTCATCTTCTCTTTTTCTCTTAGGCGTGAAACGATGTTTGGGTTTTGTGGGATTCAATTCAGTATCCTGACCATTTTAGAACTTGATGTTGGTATTGACTTTTTAACTTGGAAGTTCGTAGAAGATTTTGTCATTGATGTAGATTCGGGATGTGGATATGATGTGATATAGCTATGGTGATTTGAAAACTCCATAAGTAGGATGAACTAGGGCTTTATATATTAACTTATTTTTGTTTATTTATAGTTTTAAGTTTTGTTTTTAATCAGACAAGCATCCATTCTTTGCACGTTAGTTGAACTTTCCTAGGTTTTAACTTGTAGCTATTAGAAATAAATGAAATTCATGTGCTGTTTGGAAGGTGGCTTCAGTATGTGTTTAGGAGGATCCACGTTCTGTATCATGCGTTCCAAAGTTAAAGTTAAAGGGGTACTCCTGATTTTTTATTACCGGTTTGTCTTTTAAAAAGTTTTAAATGCATCCAATTAACCAGGAAAGAAGAAGAAAGAGCAACATGATGCTAATCAAGCTGGAATGGGTTTGAATCCTGCTTATGCCGGTGCTTACGGTGCAACACCTGCTGTAAGTACTAAGCATGTTTTCTTAAATTTTGGGCATCAATTCTGAATTCATCGCTAGATACGGTTTCCGAAACTAGGATTTTATTAAACATTGGAAATGCCTGTGCTTAGATGCAGTCTGATGGGCGTGCAATTTCCTAGTCTTTACTTAATTTTCTTTATACAAACCTTACTATGTTCGTTCAGCTCTCTCAGCTACCTTATCCGGGCAGTGGAAAGCCTATGCTACCAGAGGGACCTGCTCCACCAAATAACATTCTGTTCGTGCAGAATCTTCCACATGAGACAACTCCCATGATGCTTCAAATGCTCTTCTACCAATATACTGGTTTTAAGGAAGTTAGAATGGTGGAAACAAAGCCAGGGATTGCCTTTGTGGAGTATGGAGATGAGATGCAATCAACGGCAGCAATGCAGGCACTCCAAGGTTTCAAGATAACCCAACAGAACCCTATGTTGATCACCTATGCAAAGAAATAGACTATGCAAGGTTGCAATTGCATCTCCAACTAGATGTCACCAACTGAATGAGTTGTCATATATTCTCGTATGCTTTTTTGTTGCTTTGTTACATTCTCAATCCAAAGTAGCCGTTAGAAGTGAGAGCATGTATTGTAGCAGTTGTAATATCAGTTATGGTCTTTTCGCCCCATTTGAGAAGAATTAAGTAGCTTATCAGACTGCTTCTTGGTCAACCTGCCTAAAGTTTCTTTTATGTTATTCGATGAGCTCAGAAACTGTTACTAGGTTTACTATTGTTGCCGTGTATCCCACAAACTTGAATCTCTCAATCATCTTAGCTGAAATTGTAGCTTTCTCAATCTCAATGCTGCAATTTACAAGCCAAAATCTGTTTGTACACCATTGGAATGAGTTTTGCTTGAATGAGTTCCACAGATGGCACTTTGCATCGGTCCATTTGAGGCAACTCAATTCCATTCCCTTTGCTGAATGTTGCAGTTTGCTATCTCTCATTCAATCATCCATAGCACCATGCAAGACTTGGAATTTGTAGCCGTTATGTATTCAAGAAATATTTTTTGTCCTAATCTCATTTTGAAGCACTACAGCCACAAAGAAATTACACAAAAGTAATTCTACAAACTGACGTGATTTCATGTGATATGTCGGATATGTTTTACAATAAAAGTAACTTTACAATATGACAAATCATATCAAGCCATATCAGTTTGTGAGATTATTTATGTGTAATCACTTTATGATTAGAGTATTTCTCATTTTATAAATTACAAAAAAGGGAGCGCAGTATCAATCCTATGTGATCAGGAGCATGCAGCACCAAGAAATTTGACTCCAATTCAGAAAATAGCGAGCTTATTGCTTACAAAATACACCCTACACCCTCTTCAACTCGATGTTGTGTTTGTCCACTTGGTCTTTCGAATCTTTTCTCCACCCTTGGATCAGTCTCTCTTGCTTCTTGATAATGTCACTCTTTATCCTTAAGTCTTCCTCCATCAAAGCAATCTCCTGTTAAAAGCAGAAATCGCAATGAAGACTTCGAGTTCACAGTAAATTTCAGGAGCAGTGATAGGATATACAATATCAACTGCAGATGGTCATTGCAATACCTTATATTTATTTATTTATTGAGAAGTAATGCGACCTTTGAGTTACCTTTCTAAGTGTTTCAACCTTTGTTGGCTGATCTTCACGTTGCAGGCCAATAAAATTAAGGTGAAGCTTCTTGGCAGCCTCCATAAAATCTCGTGCATACCTTTCCACATCAACTGTCAGTCACAAATTTGACACCTTTTAGCATGTACTAAATGTGAAGACAGACTGAGCCCTTAAATGAGTAAAGCTTTCCAGAATCCAAATACACCTCATAAAGATTTCCGGAGAAAATAAAATAGAAAAAGGAAATGCCCCAAGATCTTGGGAACCAGAAGGATAAAATTTACGTTTGGATAGTGAGATGATCTCAAATGATCTGTGAATAATAATGAAAAAGTAACGATAAAATATTGGATAAGAGTGAATAGTAATAAAAAGTAGTGAAAAGTAATGATAAAATATTGAATAGTAGTAGAGTAAATCTAAAACACAACCTAAGAGAGTACTGGGAAGTTCTGTAGCAAGAAAAATAGAAACACTAAAGGCTTTCTGCAAGCTCATTGTACACGAATTCCACAGTCACTTGTATTTTGGGACATGAAAGAGGTAATCTTTATGTAAGGTTTTCTATTAGTTCACTATCACTCACCCTTGAGATGATTATCACTGATTTTTTCCCTCTTTTGTTGGGGTAGGGGTGAGGGTGGGGAGGGGTAGATTAGCGACTGACAGTTCAATTCCATCTCCCAAAGGAGGAATATCTATTTCGTGGGCAGAGCAAGCTAAAGTACCCATCAATGACACTCCATATTCCCAGGACAAAAAATTATCCAAGCACAAGGAAAGAAGCACCTGACTTAAGCAAAAGCAAGCCCCTGCACAAATGATTTGTAATCATCACCAAATCCTCATCAAAGGAATTATGGATCTTTGAAGCCTTAACAGAGGTTCTACCCTAGCATTACAAAGTTTCCACCCATTAGATGAAAAAAATGTTTCCTAAAAACAACCTTTTGAACACATTAAATATCTTACTCCCTCAAACCCAATGCCAACTTACTGAACACCTCCCAACTAAAGTTTTTGAGATAAAAAAAAAGATGGACTATCAAAATCTCCAATGATTTTGAGATTTCTTTTAGGTTGTGCACATGAACATCAACTGTTGATTTCACTACTGAAAATTAAATGAGAGGAATCAAAATACTTATGTAAAAATATTAATATGCCCAGCCACATTTTTGCAAATATTTTTTTTTATTAATAACAAATGAAAAAATAAACTTGAGAGTGAGAGAGATATGTCATGATTGAACTAAACTACAACATCTAGCAGACACCATCCTTCTAAATAATATCAGTTAAATACCAGAATAATCACTTAAGCCTATTATTAGCCTTCCAAGAACAATACTCAATGTACCAAAGACAATAAAAAGTTACCCAAAAATAGAAGAAGATGTTACAACTTGAACATTTACCCCACAGAGTCTACTATAAGCTAAATGGCTTAAAACATTCTTGGCCATTAACCACGAAGAATAACCTAACTTTTTTACAGAGTCTTCTGCAAAGCAATAGATGAAAATACAACTGGCAACAGGAGTGGAAATGTTATGTTGAGCTCTCATTGATACCTTAGAAAGGAATCAATACAATCCCATTAATAATCATTTATATCCCAGGAAACCCTAAATTGGTGCGCACCTCCAGACCCTAAATTAGATCATCCTAGTTTTGCAGACTTTCACACTTCTACATTTCCTTTCTCAAAAACATCAAAATATAATCTTCTTCCTCAAATTATAATTTTCCAACAGCTCAATTAGTTTTGCATTGTAATGCTTTGATCCTAACTACAGCATTCTATGCTCCTCCCTCACAATAGTTCAACCACAAAAAGACCATTTTGGAAAAGTGTACCACAAAGTGCATTGATTGAATAGATCGATGTACTACTTCCTTTATATCTACACTCATAAACCCCAAGGGGTTGGCCCAAGTGCTGAAGGCCTTGGTCTTGGGGTATCACACCCTTCAAGGTCCAAGGTTCAACACCTCATGGGTGCAAACAATCCTTTGGGCCCACACCCCCTGGTGAAAAGCCAGTGATTTAATTAGTTCCGTGTAGGGAAACTTCCGAAGGTGTGGTGCACGGGACCGGGGTTTACTCTACAGGAGTGGGTCCGAAGGGCTCTGCCTTGGAGAAGTTCCCCGACATAAAATAAAAAATTAAAAAAAAATTTAAAAAAAAAAAAAAAAATTCTACACTCGTATTTGATTGACATTACTTCTATAACATTTTAAGTATTCAAGACAACCATCTCTAGGTAGGCCTTGATGATTTGACTCTCTCTAAAATTTTCCAAAGTCGGCTTTCGAATTCTTCCCCGTTGTCTTACATCTTTAGTTTGAGTAATCATTCAGAAAATAGTCCCCTTTTGAAACAAAACATCTATTTCGGCTGTTACCTTACGGGGATTCTATAACCAAAAATAACGCTATAAGCTTCATGTGATTCCTTGACTCCAAAACTAGAATGCAAAACACAATCTCAAGGAGTCAAGCCTACCGGTGCACACCCTTACGTTATTCACATTCATGTTTGGAAATTATAAATTTTTGGGGACTTCTCTACAACTGATACAGCAAAATGCTTCCACATTCTGCAGCAATATTATGCTTTCTAAGTCGTGAATAAAAAATAATAATAATTAAAAAAAAAAAAGATTTTTCGTTCAAATTGTACAACAGGTCTCTTCAAAATTTAGCAGAGAAGACCAGCACAGAGACTGTCTTCTAGGAAGGTCCAAGCCTCATCAAATTAAAACCACTCCTAAGCTAATATATGCTTGACGCTATGAAGAAACACAAGGAAGAAAAATTGTCCTATTTTCAGCAACACAAAAAGAAAAAATTTATAATGGAAGTGCAGATAATAGCCCTTCGGGTCACGCAAAAAGAGCAATGCCATTATGCCAAGCTAAAATTAAGACAGATAAAAGAACTATACCAACGGATTCTTTGATGAGTTTCTATAAACATGAATGACCAACAAGAGTCAGAAGAGTGGGGAAATGGGTCTACTTACTCTGATGAGAAGGGTGCGGAGAACGGTCTATAGCTTGAAGCTCTCTCGCGGGCAAGCACGGAAGCAAAGCAGCCTCTAATGCCATGACGCAAGCAATCATGTCGTCCCTTGGAGGCGGCAAGGACTGCAGCTGTGAATCAATCTGGTGTGGCTGATCTACCGCTTGTCGCTCCACCATTTCTATTCAACAAAACCGATAGGGAAAAAAATCAGGAAAAAATACAACAAAGTTACACACGACACAACACAAGAGAGAGAGAGAGAGAGAGAGAGAGAGAAATGTGCCTGTATGACAGCTATGTTTCAAAGACTCAGAGAAGCCTAGACAAAAGTGGTCATGAAAAGCTCCGATTTAAGGTCTTTTTGGGTCTTTCCGATCGTTGGTTTTTCCCCCGAAAATGCACCTTAGATTGAGAAGATTAGGGGGCACCCCTTCCCCGTACCCCGCCCCATGCAGCGGGGGGTGGGGTTTTTACCCCCGCTCTTGGGATGTGGGGTAGGGGTACCCTGCCCCCATGGGCGGGGTGCAGGATAGATTTCCAATTCGTCCTGTCTCTTTTAACTTAAAAAAAAATACTACTTTTATTTTATTTAAAAATTATTTATAAGTGTAAAAGTAATTAAAAATACATTTTTAGATCCAAATTACAAATTTAAATTTTGTAAATATGACTATAATTTAAAAACTATGTAATTTTTAAATTTACTAGTACATATTTTGTGTAAATTGTAGTGTATTAGTTTTTAAATTATGTAGTTTTTAAATTTGTCAATACATATTTTGTGTAAATTGTAGTGTATTAATTTTTAAACTATGTAATTTTTAAATTTGTCAATACATATTTTGTAAAAAAATCTAACAAATTGTAATATATAGTTATATATACACAATTTTTAAAATATAAATATGTATTTAATAATATATATATATATATAAAAAATGGGGACGGGGGAAGGCGGGGGAAACGCGGGGCGGGGTTGGGCCCTCCCCACCACCCGCCCCCGCCCCCGCCCCCGCTAGGGGTCCTAGATGCGGGGCGGGGCGGAAGCGGAGCGGGGCAGCAGGAGCTGCCCTAGAGAAGATGAACGAAATAGAATACGAACGCGGGGCTTGGCCGTCGACTTGAAATTGGCAAATTCCGATAACTAAGTTTGTTTTTACAATTCCTTTCAATTCATCTCATCTAATTATTATAACTTTTTTAAATCATCACATAAAATAAAATAAATAATTTAATTTTTTCAAATCTTAAAATAAAAATAATATTAAAAAAATATATTCTAATAATATTTTATTATCTCAACTCATCTCATCTGTGAAAATAAACGAAGCCGAAGAAGAGTCTTGAATTCCATTTCGTTTGAGGTATTGAAAGAGAATATTTTAGTACTGGTACGTTTTGGTGTACCGTTTTAAAATAATCGTTATATAATATATCTATACACACACCAGTTCTTCTATATACAATCGTAAATACAATTAGCGTGCAGTCATCCATGCCACGTCAGATGCATATTATTATTTTTTTTCCTTTCTCTAAATGCACATGTTCTCTCTCATTAGCTCTCTCTCTCTCTCTCATCAACTCTCTCTATCTCTTGCTCCTCGAGTCGTTCTGGTTGTCTCTCACATCAACTTTCTCTCTTATCAGCTCTCTCTCACAACCTGGTAGTATTTCGAATTCGAGGGATTTGGGATGAGTAGTTTTCACGTAAGCCCCGTTTACATGCCGTTTGCACCAGGCGCTTACAACAAGCATTTTTCTATACACACTAGTAGTAGTAATGTGCCCTAGTCGAGGAAGAAAATATAGTGAAATAATATGTCAAACAAATAAATAAAATGTGATTGCTGCAATTAAAAACAATGGATTGATGAATATGATGCATGATGAATAATTGAATATGATGCATGAAGAGATTATAATGATAGGGTAAAGAGGTAGAATAATTAGATTTAAGTTTAGGAAAAAAAAATATCATGGAAAAGATACAACACTAAATTTAAAGAAAACATATTCTAGTTTATTAACGACATCAGAGCTTCAAGGTTTCAATTTTAACTTTTGATTCTAATGTCTACTGAATCTATTTGAAAATATTGAAATCAACTATCCAAAAAGATATAACAATAAATTTGAGGAAGAAATAAATTTTCATTTTGTAAGAAGACGTACAACATGATGATGTCAACGAACTGGCAATCAAGAGTATCTCAAGTACTCTCACTATTATTCTTTAATTTATTATTACTTTTCATCTATTTTTTTACTGTTCATTACTTTTCATTTACTTTTTACTACTATTCAATATTCTATTATTACTTTTTTATTATTTTTTCACTAGTATTCACAAGCATTTTCAACAATATCAGATATTCTCACTACCCAAACCCTTAAAGTGGGGAATATATTCATGATTAGCCCCGGATATAATAAACATGAATGCAAAGAAATTGAGGATTAAAAAAAAAAGATACATATGACAAGAGACAAAGCTGGAACTAATTCAACCAATAATTTATATTCTCATAAAATTTGATAATTTATATGTAAAGATAAAAATTTGCAACCTAAGAAACCAATGATTTATATTCTTATAAGCTCCTAAGTCATTCCATTGTTTCTTAATTCTATCAATTATGACCCTTTCATGGATTCTTCCGATGTCTGATTGACATTGCATGGAAAATAAAACCTAGTACTTGAGAAAGAAAATAAACCAACAAGCCAAAACATAATATTTACAGCAAAAAATAGAAATTGAAGATGTTGAATACATTTTCATTCACTCCTTTTCAAAAGAGATGCAATTTCACAAAAAATTCAACAGATAGGATTTAGAATTATAGTTTTTATCCTAAAAGGAGCATATATATAACATATATGTAAATGTTTTTTAGGAGTATCAAGGTGGCTGTTACATAGTTTGGGGGATGAATGCATTTAAGAGTTATGTTGTTTCATCTGTAGTATGGATGGAAATGATGTTGAATTTTTTGTGGCGTCGCTGCCTCTATTGGTCTATATCTGCAGTAAGTTGAATAATCCATTCTTTTTCAAAAGTTTTGTTCTGCCATGTCTTGCAAATAGGGTAAATGCTCTTGTATGGAATGAATTTGGATCATTTACATCATCAATATTGAAATAAAATAACATATGTTGAGAAAATTGGAAGCACATGATGTTGACGTCGTGTTTTGTGGGCCTGGGCAACTTCACGCCCCCGGTGGTCAGCGATGTGAATGATTCGGAGCCCCCGACAATATTTCGGTACGACTGTACGGCGGCAGTTCGTACATCCATGGCGATGAATGGAAAATAAGTACAGGAAAAGTAAAGAAAGACGGCACAAGATTTACGTGGTTCGGCAATATGCCTACGTCCACGGGGTTTGCGGAGAGAAGTCTCCAATATAATATATATTTGTTTACAATCACTCATGGATCATTATGCTTCATTGTGTAAAGCAATTGGAGCTCTTCCTCTCTGTATATTTCCATTGATTCATTCGTCTGGATCGTCCCCTTTTCCTCAGTTCAGAAGAAGTCTTTTCTTAAGGCTGTTTGGGCATCCCCTTTTATAGGCTTGTCTGACCCCCCTACTGCACATGTCAGCCTGCCTTTGGTAAATCTCCCTTGCGTGATTCATTTGCCTTCCTCTTCTGACTTCCTGCCACTTTACTGTCCTAATATCTCTCTTGTCCCTCTATCCCCCCTGACATGTGCAGCCCTTATGTCTCACTCAGGTCCCTTCTATCTCCTGACATGGTCCCCCTTTTGTCTTTAATAATGGCTTGGTAGGCTGGACCCTATTTTTATGGGCCATGGATATTTTTTCCCCCAACACATGAAAAGATAAATATAAACATAAGTTACAAGAATGGTTCTAATTTATTTATATTTACCGGGGATGATTACAAGATCAATAATAGAGCAGTTCGAAAAAGTTCTTTCATAATTTGTATTAACAAAGGTACAATGAAAATTAATTTTAAATGCTCTAAAAGGGATGGAATGAGTTTAACAAGAAAAAAAGATCTGTCAGTATCCGATTAGAGCATTTAGTTATTTTGATTGTTGAATGGTTACTTGAATGTGTGAAAGAATTATTCTAATTGATTTTTTGTTCTTATAAGAACTGTTGAGAAATGTTAAAAAAATT
Organism: Juglans regia; assembly: GCF_001411555.2. Lineage (NCBI taxonomy): Eukaryota > Viridiplantae > Streptophyta > Magnoliopsida > Fagales > Juglandaceae > Juglans > Juglans regia. Next base: position 11,248,839 of record NC_049908.1, read on the forward strand.
AAAATCATCCTCATTTATTTGCTCTTTTTTGGGACAAGAGGAACATCTTGGGCATTTTTTGTTTTACTATCACAATAGGTCTTGTCTTTTTTTAAATAATGCAATAAATTTTTCAAATCATAGAACGTAAATTTTTTTTTAGAAAGAAATTACTTGAGCAACAAAATATATATATATATATATATATATTTTATAAGTAACTTGAGTAAAAATATAATCGGAAATAGTAACAAGCAGTTGCATTGAAATAGTGACAAGCAGTTGCATTAATGAAAGAGTAACACTACACTCACCGAAAATGTGTTCCGAAAGTGTATTCTGATAAGTGCATTTCATTTTTTTATTTTCCTTTTCTTTTTTAATGTATTTTTTAATCATCATAAATATTTAAAAATAATAAAAAATTCACAACATTATTAAAAAATACTTTCTTAATCACTAAGTAGAAAAAAAAAAATTTGTTTCTGGACACTTTTTCGATGGGTTTAGCATTTCTGTTAATGAAATCCATTACATGCTAGCTTTCTATTGTGCTTTGCCAAGAGATGCTCATGCATGGGACTTATTGGAGGCTGGATTGTGAAAGAAGCACTTTAGTGGTTTAAAAGAATAAGTTTTTTAAAACTTCATATTTAAGCAACTTTTTTTTTTTAAGTGTTCCTTATTATTGGATTTTGTTTTTAATTTATTGAATTATCTGTTGAGGAATCAATGTTTAGTCTTGAGAATAGACATAGCCACATCATTAAAAACTAGAAATTTAGGTATCATAGTATTTAATCTATATTTGTTGCTCGTGTTTTCTTAACATCACATATGTGTAGATTCAGTTGATAATAATTAATATCAATTTGTTTTTTTTTTTTGGATATTTTGGATTTATTTTTTTGGGACAAGAAGTTGAATATCTTTTAAGGAAAATGCTAGAAGGACCGACATATTTCAACCGATACTTGACCGATGCCACATGTTTTTTTAATGGCCCGTATAAAGTATTTAAAAAGAAAAACTAGTTAGATCCCCTTCGTAACTCCTTCCCCTTCGCACGCCTCCCTCCTTCCCCTCTCGCTCAATTGAAATTGTTATGTATATCCTCTAAATTTCATTTCTCTATTTTAGATTTTCTTGCAAGATTGTTCTTAAGAGTTTGTGAATCTAGATTTCTATTTAGTCCGTTGAACCTGGGTTTCTGTTTGGTCTGAATAGTTTCACTTTTCTGTTTGGTCTGAAGAGTTTCACTTCTGTTTGGATCTCAAAGTTTGTTTTTTTTTTCTAATTTTATTTCGATCGTGACCACTTGTTGAGTTCATAAATTTGTTTGGATTTTTTTTTTCCTTCTAATTTTATTTCTTTCGTGACAACTTGTTTGTTCACTGAGAATAACTACAAGGAAAGTAAAATTGGAGAGGATGCCATAGGGACCGAGGAAGAAATGCCTTCTTCAATGAAAGGAAAGGATTTGAGAGGAGCCACCGAGGTGATCTGCAATAGGATAACCTTAACATTCAGAAAAGTAGCTACTAAAATATTTTATTATTTTAACATCAAAGACAGACCACAACAATAGTTAGGAATAACTGGTCTGGAATGTAAACAAAAAATGAAAGAAAACAAAACTTACAACTCAGATTCGTGTGGGAGTGAGGGAGGTAGGAGGGGAGCAAGTTGGGAATGAAGATCTTCGCTGGAAAAAGATCTCTGCCGCAAGGACGAAAGGATGGCGTCGAATGAACTAGGAGCTGGATGAGGGAGGGAGTGGGATGGGAAGGGACGTAGGAATGGGTATTACGAGTTTTCCCTCTTTCTCTCTTTCTTTCTTTCTTTCTCTCTTTCTTTCCTTTTCTTTTTCTTGTTTAGTTTTTAATATTTTAAATTGTCACGTGCAAATCGGTCAATAATCGGTAAGAAGTGTGCACTCCGTAGCATCACCCATCTTTTAAAATGTAATATTTGCTTTTTCTCATTGACATTACACTTTTTCTCGAAGTAAAAAGTGTTGTAGAAAGCCGGAAAGCATAGTGTTTGGTTAAAAAAGTTAAGGCTCTTAAGTTGTAATGTCATATATGGCAAGACTCAATGAGAATTATAAAATAGTTTTCAACATACAACCAATGTTTTGAAACTAAAAGGAATACCAATGGTGTTTATCATGGTTTCGAGAAAAAAATAAAAAAAAAAATGTTTGGTTAATATTATAAATGTAGACTAAACTCTTTTTCTACATAGAAGAAAAATCAAAATTGTTTTTTAATTACCACTGATGATTTGCATATACTACTTATTATTACTTATGATATATTCATACATTTCATATTGTTTTATATGTAACAAAACAATTATGTTTATGATAAATTGGCATCAAATCTTGACATCTATTAATTTTGTACATGAAAAGAGTTATAGAGAAGCAAGTTAACATTTTTATCAATTTTATTAATGGAATTGTATAACTAAATATTCTTTTATGAGATGATACAAAATTTTTTATTAGAAGAGTTGATTACCTCGCCAGTATGGTTCATAAAGTCGGTTGCTATACACCCTAACGCTTCCTCTGCAATTGAGCCAAACATAACTGCTGGCAACATGATGGTACAACTATCCTGTACCATCATGCTGCCAGCTATAAGTAATGAAAGTAGAGTTGTGAGTTTATAAAGTCCACATATGCTCGATATCTATAAGTAATGATAGTAGAATTGTGAGTTCAAATAAATAAAAGCCATATATTAAAGTTTTGGCATTTATTAACCATAATTTAAAATCCAAACATATGACATGTACTGCAGTTGTGAATTCCTCATCTACTTGCAATGATAACAAATGAATGTTTCATTATGTTTGTATCCAGGGGTGGACCTACATTGGTGGTTGAGGGGGCTATCGCACAACCCCTCCCCCCCTCAAAAAAAAAAAAATTCAAAAATATGGTTTAGTATATGATTTTTTCAAAGATATCCTAATATAAATATAATTTGCCCCCCCAAAACATTTTCAAAAATCTCATTTAGTATTTAGTTGTCTAGATTTCTTTTAGTTTTTTAATAATTTTTTCATAATTACACATATTTTTTGTCATTAATAAAATTTGATCACATTCTCATTTCTTTTTTTACATGTCATAAGTGGCAATAAAATATCTTGGTATCTTTTTAAAAACTATTTGGTAAATTCACAACCTCATTTTTCCTATTTATTTACACTTTTCCTTTTAATTCTTCCACTATCTAGCTTGTTTGGATTATTTTTGTTAATAAGTACATATATTATATATATAACTACCATCCAGTTAACAATTAGGAGTGAATGCAACAAATCTCACATAGCTATTTCTATCTATATTATAGAGATTTTACAATATTCAATCTTAGATTCAACAAAAAAAGTTTATCTTTATTTACTTAATTTTTATCATTTGTTTCAAAAAATCTTACATGACTATTTCTATCGTAGTTTTTATCTTTCACTTGAGTTCGATGAAGCTCAAGTGAGAGGTTTAGATGGATGGCTTTAATAATTTAATTTGTCCCTAGATAACAATTTTATATGGTTAATGTTAAATGTCAGTGACACATTTTGCTACCTTAAATGTCGGTTACTGTTCACCCATACATACGACACACTTTACTAATCGCCTCCCCAAGCACCAAATCCTAGTTCCGCCCTTGTTCGTATCCCGTTCCTTTGTTACATCCAATGCAAGACACTTAATAGAAGATTTGATGTAGATCAATTACAGCTATCTTTACTTTTATCCAGAATTTTGATTTCTGTATCATATTTAGCATAGATACTAGCGTAAAATGGTCATAAATATTTAAAAGTTTTTGAAAGAATACTGACTTAGTTATAGCAAAGTGTGTACATTATATTAAGGTCTTTACATAGAGTGGAAATACATTGTAAAGAGTAGAATGTTATCGTTTGGGGTTGCAAAGATTTTAGGAGCTCAACGACATCATTAATCTTGGTTATGGGTTCATGAACACCAACAGTTGACGCGGATGCGGACACATCATGTAAGCTTTTCTCAATGATCTCTTAAAGTAAACTATCATTAAGTGTTGCCCTTCAAATTTGAGAAAAAATTAGTCACATGGAGGAAAATCATGTAGATTAAAATACCAAGGTTTATTTTGAAAATTGCGATAAGTCATGATGGAGATATTTAATACATTTTAATATATTTTAATAGACCATTGAATGTACAAATTAGATTATATAATAGCAATGTATAGAAGAGTAATCAAAAGAATATCAATTACCAATTTTGCAATGGTACTGCACCGGGAATGAGAGGATTGATTGTAAATACGATCGTTGGACGAGATGAAAAAGGCAGTCCTATGTTAGAAAGACATGTCAAAAAGATTGCAAATATATAATATAAAAGAAACGATAATATATTTTTTTGGTAAAAATATCATTATAAGAGCCAACTTTCAGACGTGTTCCAAGAATGACTAGTTTAGCACCAATAATTTTAGAAATCTTTACACACTCATAATGCACGAACCAACCCCACATTATTAGACATATGGGTTTGAGGTTGCAAGATTCATGCAAGAGCATATAGAGGTTTAATGTGTAAATAATACAAGAAATAGTTAAATTCGAAGGTTCATAATAATTTAGAAATAGTTTAATTTTTTGTTTTTACCTCTGGTAAATAACATATATTTCCTGAATTGTTGTTGGTCCATATGTTAAGTTTATGTCTCGAGGTGGCTTGATGTCGATTGCAACCGCCAAGAGGTCTAATCAATTGTATTTTAGTATTTATATTTGAATAACAAATAAAATTATGAAAAGAAAACTAAAAATACTGAAGACATAATTACCTATCTCTGCAATTGTGTCATTGTAAGCGTCGAGTTCGCTAAAGGGAATAACGTTATACTCTGGCGGCTTCAATGCTTCATCGTCATCTAGAATTTTCTCAATGATGGTTCTTGAATTTAAGATTCATTGATATTGATGCGTTTCAATCCTATGTTTTGGATCTAAGGATTTGACATATGCGTTACTAATATAGTACGATCGAAAGATATTCAGTGTGTCATCACACAAGTCTATGTCTTTGTCAAACATTGTAGCTTGTAACCGATTCCCTGCAAAACATAAGAAAATTTTGCATTAAATAATAATCTAATTGATTATGAAGTTAGGTTTTGTTAATAAAAATTGTAATATTTTGAGAATGCAATTGAGAGAAAATGCAGTTTTAAAGGCTCATATGTAATGATAAAATGGATTTTTAAAGGTGCATATATAATCATTTTTATTATATTATGTAAAAGAATAGAAGCAAAACATAAAATTTGAGTTTACAAATACAAAATATGATAAGTGTAATACCTCTCAATCAACTAATGTTATATTTTGATACTTGACTGGTGAGTGTTGTCCAGTTCATTAGAGCGATTTGTTAGTTATGATCATCTTTATTTTGCAATTTCTTGTATTTGGAGTAATATCATTGATTGATGTGTAGACAATATGCATTTTGAAGACTATTCGTGCAGAAGAAAAACAAACATATTAGAAAAGACAGTTTATTTTCTATTAAATTTGTGCACTAAATGAAATAATATTATTAAAAAAATACATAAAAGTTCAAGGGAATAGTATTTTTCCATTTTATTTTATCACGATTAATGGAATTGTAAAGAATTAGAAGCCATACAATGAAATTATATTACCTGTTTAAGTCTGTGATGAATATGCTAATATTAGCAATTCCTTATAGACAATATTCTTTGTATAACATTCTTCATATTCGTCATTTGACACCGGTTTGATTAGGATTCTTATTGAAGCAGCAGCTTTTGCTTTTGGTAATACCACATATAATTGCCCATGACAAAATATAGGTTGAGGCAAGTATATATAAACAAAATATCATGTTTGTCTTTGTGCTTTATTTATTGTCATTGTGAAGCTTAGTCTGATAAGAAATTGTGTTCCTTTAAATGGAAATCCACTACTCTCGTCAGTACTTGATAAGAAGGGAATCCTTGGTGTAAAAACTTTTTTTCCACTATGATGACCAACTGCAATTTCTGCACTAATCACGTTGTGATCAAAGTTGCGACAAATAAGTCATGTCTCATTGCATAGTCCTTCTGAATGATGGATGTTTCTAAATAACATTATGGAAAAATTTTTCTTCAATAACAATTCATAGGGTGGAAGACCATTTGGCGTCAAAGTGTTTAAGAAATCTTCCATAATATCTTGTTCAGATTGATCTATTGTTTTATCAAAGCTATAATATTGTGTAAGTTCATCAGGAAATCTATGAATAAGTATGACATTTATTTCATCAACATAATTTTTCTTTGGTATTAATATAGCTCGATTCATAATTTGTAAAAAGTTTTATGAATAGTTATGAATAGCTCCAAAAACAGCATCCATCAAATTATTGAGACACTCAATATCATTTTCAAAAGGAATCAACATCTCGTCAGGAACTTTTGTCTCTTCTTCAACTGTGATTAGCGTCATTCCATTGTCTAGTTCAAGCAAATAATTTGAAAAAGTTGGATTCAATCTAGCTCGCATATTCTCAGTTAATTGAATCTTACTCAATGTAGTCCATAGGTATGTGGAAACTAAACTGGCATCAATTGTTCTTGTCTTACGAACCACAAGTAAAACTTGACGAAAATCTCCTCCAAATACGATAACTTTACAACCGAATGTTGATATCTCACAACATTTTATCCAATGCTTTTATAGATTCTTTCTTGGACATAGGTGCTTCGTCCCATATAATTAATCTTGCAAGACGTATCAATTACTTGATGCCACTTTGTTTGCTAACAATGCATGTAGCATTTATATCGAGATTCAACGAAATTTTGAATCATGAATGTGCTGTCCGACCTACAGGCAAATTAAATGCAGCAATACCAGATGATACAATTGCAAGCACAATTAATTGTTTTGATCTGACTGTTGCAAGGAGTGCTTTATATAGGTATGTTTTTCCTATGCCACCTGAACCATCAATAAAAATTGCACCAGGTTGATTTCTGAATACACTTTATAAGATCGCATCGTATACATTTTGTTGTTGATGATTAAGAGTTGTTGAGGCTAAGAGATCTTCTTCTGGAATTATGATTGTCAATCATTGATCACCCTAGACTCAATTTGGTCATCATAAAAAAAAAACATCATTATCTACCAAATGAAATGAGTTGATGTCTTTCCCCATAGATTCAAGTGTAGATGAAATACTTCTCAAAACATTTGTTCTAATATCTGCTGAGTTTATATTATCTCATTGAAAATTAATTGACATATCTTGTTCAAAACGCTCACAAAGTTTCCTTGGATTTGTTGGGAAAATAACCGTCTCAGAATTTGGCATTTGGTATAAAGATGCTTCTTATAAACAGTCTTCCAAGCTACTATTTGTTTCTAACAGACTATGCAAGGTAGCTACTTCACGGAATGTTGATGCTACTACACCATTAACTGTTTTGAGATGATCAAATTATAAATGACCTCTTATATGATTTAATAACATCCATAGATAATATATTTCTCCTTCAAATGGGTTTGCTACGACAATTCGGCCTATGATAATTTTTTTTTCTTGGAGTTCAATTCTTATGTTGTTGACTCCAGACAAAATCTTTAGGAAATTCTTTATACAACAAGTTTCGTGCCATTTCATTTGTTTGATTTGTCAAAAAGAATTATGTTAACATCGATTTTGCAGACAAATCAGAGGTTACAACATTGGCCAAATCTTCATGCGACCGAAAAGCCACCAAATGTTGATCTTCAAGATGTAGGTGCAAACTATATACATATGGATATATTTCGTTCAGATTAAAACTATATATTCTCCACATCACTTTAGTTGGAGCAATCCATCGAACTGATTGGAATTGTTGGATTTCATTTACCTTTTGAGTAATTTGTTCAGAAATCAAATTAAAAATAACATGATCATGGTCTTTGTAGATTTATTTATAAATGTATTTAACAGTTTTGATCGTAGAAAAAATCTCTGCATTGATGTGAGAATTAAATTTTGCAATAAGATATGGATTATATAGAACAAACCAACAATTATCCAAAGCTGCCTATGCGAGGGATATGGCGAATTTACCTTGGGAGGTATAGAGAAAAGTGATAAAGATCCCAGCGATCGAAGTACAGGTAAACCAAGTATGGCCTACAGAGTCAGAATGGGCCAATGCAATATTAGAATACTTGGACACAGGAAAACTCCCTGAGGAGAAAGAAACAAAACATACGATAAAGAGGAACACATCACGGTTTGTCAAGGTTGATGAAATCATGTACAAAAAAGGCTTTGCTGCGCCATTGTTAATGTGCGTCTCACCTGAGGAAGCCTAATACATCTTGGCAGAGATACATGAGGGCGTCTGCAGTAACCATTTTGCAGAAAGGCTTTGGCGAGGAAAGCCCTCAAGGCGGGATACTACTAGCCCAACGCCCTTAGAGACACCAAGTAGTTTGCGAAGAAGTGCATTAGATGCCATATCTATGCTCTTGTCCCACATTGTCCTCCCGATAAGTTATTTTCTATCACCGCCCCATGGTTGTTCGCTCAATGGGGAATTGATCTGGTAGGTCCCTTCTCGCCAAGGAAGGGAGGGGTAAAACATGTAGTCGCTGCTGTAGATTATTTCGCAAAATGGGCGGAGGTAGAGCCCCTTACAATCATAACGACAAAATCCATCACCAAATTCCTGTGGAAGAACATTCTTTGCCAGTTCAGAATTCGACACAGTATAATCTCTCACAATGGAAAACAGTTTGATTCATAAAATTACAAAGAATGGTGCAAAGAGCTGGTAATCCAAGCCAAGTACTCGTCACCAGGGCACCCACAAGCTAACAGTCAGGCAGAGGCAACAAAAAAATCCTTACTTGGGATTAAAAAAAAAAAAAAAGCTCATGGATAGGAAAGTAGAATGGGGGGAAGAACTCCCAAGGGTGCTGTAGGCCTATGGACAACTGTGACGACCTCAACAGGCGAAACACCACTCATATTGACTTTTGGGAGCGAAGCAGTCACCTCGGTAGAAGTCGGCTTACCTACACACCGAACCCGCCACTTAGCCAACCTGAAAACAACAAGACACTAGAAGAGCACCTTGACCTTCTAAAAAAGAAAAGAGAAGAAGCTGAGATTCAAAATATCCTCAACAAAAGTAAGACAGAGCGCTACTTCAACAGACGAGTCAAACCTATATCTTTTAAAGTAGGCGACCCGGTACTCAAAGAAATGGGAGTGACAATGCAAGACGAAGGAAAACTCGAACTGCGATGGGAAGGGTCATACGTAGCAGTCGCTAGCAACCGACCATGATCATATTGCCTTAAGGAGGCGGATAGTCAAGGAAAGGAGTTGTAACACCCTTGGAACATCGAGCATTTGAAGAAATTTTACCATTGATCCTTTTCTAAGATGTATTCAACAAAGCAAAATCAATAAAGATGGATAGTTGTTCAACTTGCGCGTTCCACCCTAGTGTTAAAATCACCAAAGTCAAGTCCAAAGACTCACGGTAGAGCCAATGGGTGTGGAGGTCAAGAGACCCCACGACCCCTCGAATTAGCCAGCAAAGTTGAGTCCAAAGACTCGCGGTGGAGCCAATAGGTGTGAATCCTCCTCCTCTCCCCCCGGGGGGCCACTTAGCCACCAAAGTCGAGTCCAAAAACTCGTTGTGGAGCCAATGGGCGTGGAGGTCAAGAGACTCCACACTTAACCATGAAATTCGAGTCCAACAACTCGCAGTGGAGTCAATGGGCGTGGAGGTCAAGAGATCCTACGACCCCCTGGACTTAGCCACCAAAGTCGTGTCCAAAGACTCGCGGTGGAGCCAACAGGCGTGGAGGTCAATAGACCCCATGACCCCCTACTTAGCAAAGTCCAAAGACTCGCGGTGGAGGCGGCGGGCAGTGGAAATGTATATCAATAACGCAAAATAAGGATAAACCAAGTGCCAATATTACAAAATAAAGCTCAAAGGGAGTTGTATATCAATAATGCAAAACGAGGCTAAACCAAGAGCCAAAGTATTGTTTGAAATAGAAAGAAAGAAGAAAAGAAAGAAAAAATCTTCATAAAGGTGGAGCCGCCGGAGGCTTCAAAGGTGAAGGTGCAGACAAGAAGGCGTCGGGTATAGTATCGTGCCCCAAATCATCCACGAACTGGCATGAAACCTCATCAGGTCTGAAGGCGTCAAGGTCCAACAACCTTAAGTCAATCTGAGGATGTACTAGTAGGTGAGATCATAAGTGGGCCATGCCAACCCCATATCCATATCCAAAGGCTGGATCCTTAACACCTCTGGTGGCCGCCAGTTGTGGAAGCAAACGGACCAGTTCGCCCCTCAAAGCAGCCAATTCTGATTCCAGTTTCAATAGCTGCTTCTTGTGCTCCTTCACTTTCATATCTAAGTGTAGCATGGTTTGGTTCATTTTTTCCTGTTTGGCATCTGCTTCTTCCATGTCCTTCTTCTTGTAAGCAATATACCTACTGCGCAGATCCTCGTAAGATCCCTTCATCTCTGACAGCTTAAGGTCAAATTGCCTACAAGCTTCCTCATACGATGCCTTCACGTATGAAAGCTTAAGGGCAAGTTTCTTATGGGCTTCCTCAGAAGAAGCTAACACCTGGTAGACCTTAAGCACCTTTGCTCGGTGGCAGCCAACAACTGTTGAGAGGAGTTCAACTCTCCACTCACGCGGGATAACTGGGCATGAGCAGAATCTCGTTCAGACTCCACCAATTACAAGGCAAAGTTGTTACGCGCGTTGATGGATTTGGCGTGAGGTAGCTCACTGTGAAGCTCAGATGCTTCATCGCGAAGGAGCTCAAGGTCATCCTCCAGGGAGTGGATGTGCCCATCAGACTGCTCTAGGTAGGACTCCATCTCAGTTTTCTTAGCCAGTAGCCAACTCAATTCCTTTTTAGCAAAAAATGCAAACATTCACCTGGTACATACTTCTAACTCCAAGTTGGTGCGATCATCCACAATCCAAGCTGCCAGGTCATCCACACCCTGCAAGGCACAAGGACATAATAAGGTATGGGCCACACACGTAAAAGAAAGTGCAACTAAACCAGCAATGTCATACTGAAGATAGAAAATTTCTCAAGCATTGAGTCATTTCTGCCACTGCTCCATCCTAGGGAGGGGAACGCAAGTGAGAAGGCCCCACAACCCCTCCTGCCATGGCTCACCACCCATCCATATGAGGTCTCCCCAAAGAATGCGTCAAATGCGTAGAAGAGGTGGCTATAACTTCTCCCTTAGGCACGAACGCACCCTAGTCCGTGAGGTTGACAAACTCAAAGCTGTCGATGGGGCCGCCATCTCCTCCGTCTCCCCCTTCCACTCCACCCTCCTTGGAAGACCCACCCCCTTCCTAGGGGTTGAGGAATCTACATCACCACCAAAGGAAGAGGGGGAAGGGGAGGGAATGGAGACTCTTTCATGGTATGTAGGCAGAGTCTCACCCCCTAAGACGATCATAGGGAGGGATCTTAGATTGGAACCTTGGTCCCCACAGTCATCAAGGTTTCCCTTCACATACAAAGAGTCCACGACATAACTCTGGGCGCTGCCATCAGTAGGAGTCACGACTTAAGACACCATAACTCCAATAACACCTATAGAGAAGGCGTCATATATGTCAACCGCAAACTTGCCGCCGCTTGGAGTTGAAACTAAGAAGAGGAGAGAAGGGAACTCAAAAGAGGGTGTACCCATTGAGTCTGACACCTTTGGGGCAGATCAAAGTCAAAGGCCGTGGCCAAGTCGAAGAGGGCTTGGCCCATGAACCCATCGAGGTTGTCAAGCCCAGGAGACGCAGGTAGCAACGCGTGTACAGGAAAAGCAAGGGGCATCTCCCCCCAGGCCCCGCAGTCGTATTAGCACTAGAATTAATGGCCACCTTTGGCCCAACATCATCAGTTATGCCCTTGATGTCTTCAGCAAAACAATTAGCAGGTGCCTCGCCCTCAGTACAGTGGAGACATTTTTTAGAAGTCTCAGAAGGCGGACAACAAGCCTTTTCTTTGAAAGAGGCGTCACAGCCTTTAATTTACACCCCTAACGTGGGAGGGGTTAGGCACAACGAGGAATCGGTCAATGTTGGTGGGAGTCAGGAGCTTCTCAGTCCACAGGGCATCCTCATTATCTTTGGCCCAACTAAGGACTATGTCGACACGAGAACGCTCTCGGCCAGTCAAATCTATAAGAATCTTCTTGTCATCAGGAACCCTTCCCCAATTAGCCCGTATGGGAAAGTCCCGTACAACCATTTTAGAGGCTGGGAATTCCCAACCATCACCAGAAATAAGAAAAAATTTATTTTGTCATTGTTTGGCATTCGAATGGCAACTTTCAAATGTTACCAAATGTTGTGAACGAACACGAAAACTATAAATATTACTTGGTAACCCTTTCACAAACTAGAAAGACAGGAATTCGCAATCAGTCAAGTTTGGATACATCTCCCCAGAGATTCCAGAACCATACGAAACACCATGCATGGGCACAAAAGCACACGAAAGCGTGTGAATGAAGTTGGGCATGAGCTAATCAAAGGAAATCAAAGACATTATGAATGACGTGGAAGAATGGAAGGCACAAACCGTGCGTTAGGGCACAAACTGGAATAGCAACTCTTCCCGAGAAACCTTCCTGGTCGACGGCGCCCTCAGAGGTGAGAGTGAGAACCACGACGTCGGGGATGCAATACGAAGTCCTCAACCTTGTTAAGTCATAGACGATAAGTGTTGAGAGCCACATGAACCCCTCAAAGAAAGGTAGAGTTTGACCATTAGAGGATTTGAGCGTTGGAGGAAACCCTTGTTGGGGCTTTGGCAGAAACTCGGCTGAGAACACGAGAAGAACCATGCTGAGCCATTGCTGTGTAAACTGGAAGAAACAAGATCGAAAATGGTGAATGGTTGCGAGTTTTAGAAAAGGCTAAGGAATGAATGGAACAAGAAGAGGAAAGGAAACGATAAGAGGAAATGATGCAAGAAGATGAAAGAAGTGGAGTGGGAAAAAGAAGCAATGGTGAAGGGATTCTTGGGAAGGTGAAAGGGTGACAACGCCGTCAACTATCATTTTTTAATAAAAGAACAAAAATAAATAAATAAAAGTGCGAAAACAATTACAAATGACGTGGGTCACATCCTTAACATAACAGAAAGTTAAGTTTTCCAAAGCCCACACCTTAGTTAGCATAGACCCTCAGTGGGGTAAAAGGAGTAATGATTCCAAGGGTCATCCATTTGTCTTAAACTAGCGGGGTAGAGAGAGCATGAATTGATAAATTTCCCACATGCAGGCATGAATGAAATTAGCGAGGTAATTAGAAGAGATATTCAGGGGCCCAGAGGGATAAGCCCATGTGTTGGAGGGCCCAAGTTTGTGGCTTCGAGAATCGGGGTTAGTCTGCAAGCCTAGGGATTCAACCTACAGACACGTGAAGGATAATGCAGTGAACAAATAATGCCTTCGTTTGATCAGAAAGCTTATCCTACCAATTTATTCTAAGAATATCCAAGATAGACTCTGAGGTTAGTCATTATCATCACCTTCATGCTCCTATAAATAACACATAAATGTAACGAATATAGCATTCATTCATATACTTATATTGAGACAACTTCTCTCTAACTTAGATATCGAAGTCCCACTGGGCACACCGTGCCGCCATCTCCTCTGTTGCATGTCCCGTGCAGTTGGTGGTGTGAAACAAGTCCTTAACTAGAGGTTTTCGAGGTTTGCTAGCTCTCCTATTTGCGCATTGAATCCTTGGCAGAACAAAGGGTTGCTGGGTTTCCTTACATAATATCCCAAACTTTTGAGTTTCCTCAATTACAATGGCATGGTATGGCATAGCTTGGAAGACGTTTTTCTCCACACCCACACTTCGAATTTACTCGTACCATAGTCATTACCACACACACACACACACACTCTCTCTCTCTCTCTCTCTCTCTCTCTCTCTTTCTCACAATTGCATCTATAAATACTGAACTTCCTCCTTCATCCATTCTAACTAAACTACACCCGCCATTATTCAATGTTAGTAGTCTTGGTGGGTGGGAAGCTCCTTGCTGGAGAAGCAGGGCACGTGCAATGCTCTTGCTCTGAATTGCCAGTGAACTCCTTGCACGTGCTCCCCTTCCCCAGCATAGGTTCCTCACCCTTGTTTGATCTCTTCAGGTAGTTGCCTCTCGCATGCACTTGCATCTTGCAGGTAACTAATTGTTAGCTATGCAACAATTCAATATTCTTACTTCAAAACACCAACTAATTCTTTGGGGACCAATTATATGTATTTACATCGAGACCTCATATCCAAGAAGTATGAAGAACTGATGAATTCTAGTTCATGAAACGAGGAAAGGAACGTTCAAAGTTGGGTTTTACGAATGTGTGTGAATAGATGTATTTGGCCAAAGTTCCATTATTTTTTCTTTTAATTTCCTCAAAATCAAATGCTATTAGTGATCGAGTCCCCTCAAATATTACAAATTATCTGCACCACTATATATATATATATATATATATATATCTATCCTATTACAAGAGAAGAAGCCCACAAGAATTTTAGAGGAATACTCCTCCCGTTTTCTTTGCACTTTATGAGAGTGGTCTCTCAGAGTTTACAATCCAAGACACCAATGATTTTCAATAGCCTTGTTGTTGTCCAGTCTAAGGATAGCCGCCCTAATGCATGAATGGATCGAGGCGGATGCTGAGTTGTGGTTTGATATGATTGCTTCCTTGGTCGACTAGAAGATGCTCTACTATATGTTTGTCTGTAGGAGTTTAGGGTGGCTTCAAGCTGGAGTGTGGAGCTTTACTATATGTTTGATTATAAGTGAGCTTTTGAGAATGTTTAAAAAAAAAATTAAGATGGAATATTGTTTATTGGGCTTTGTGAAAACTTTGGATGATTTTTTTAAAATATATTTTGTATTGGAATTTTGTGAAAGTAGATAAATAAAATTAAAACATTGTATGGATATAATTTGTAAGGTATTTGTTGTTTTGGTTTAGGTATCAGTTGTTTTGATTTTTATGTGTTTTACTTTTGAAAAATGCTTGTATGCCCTGATCTCATTTTGTCCCCTCATTTTGACTACTCATGCATTTAATTTTTTTAAATTTATTTTTGCTTATTGATTAAGAAAGTGACTATTAGTGTATTGATATTTGTTTTTTTTAAATGTTTAAAAAATGTTGAAATAAAAAAGCAAAAAAAAAAAGTGCAATTAGCACTAAGGGGCACACCAACTAGACAAATTGAGGGGCATAGTAGCACTACCCTTTACTTTTTTATTAAAATCTAAACAAATAATTGATGAAAAGTTGGAAATATAATTTTTTAAAAGTAGAACTAAAAAAGATTGAAATTGTTTTTTTTTTTTTTAAGTTAAGAAAACATGGTCATACTGCCTCTTCTAGAGCTTCCATTGCTCATAGGTCCTAGTATTTGTCAAAATTACTATTTCATATCACTATTTTATAAATAATTGCTATGACAATATCACTTTATTAAAATATTAAATCTTTTTATAATTTGGATTTTAGACTCTTTATAATTACCTTTCATCTAAGTTAAAGTTACAAAAGAGTTACAAAAGAGATTGTAATTATTATCATTACTCTGACGATCCATTGGATGCAATGAATTGGGTGTTGGAGTTGTGTTGAGTTGGGCTGTGAAGCTTAGATTAAATAATTAAATATAGTGGACTCTAGGAAAAGTCTTAAAATGTAAGGGTGGGTAGTGGGCCACCACATCAGGCCCGTCCTTTCCCCCATCTAGCCCCCGCTTGGGCCAGGCAGGCAGGCAGGCAGGCAGACACCCACACGCATATGGGTGCCGATGGACATGGCCAAGGCTGGACCAAGCCCACTAAAGGTTTCTCCCATCTATTTAGTCCAAATTATATATATATGTTAAAAAAATAATTTTTTTTAATAAAAAACATCGTTTTGGAGATATTGTTTTGGTGTTTTAAAACCCCATTGAGTAGTATATAAAAATAATAATAAAATCCTAATTCATTTTCTCCCTTCTCTTCTCTCCCTCCTGTTGCTGTTTGACTTCTACCTCCCCTTCTCTCTTCTTCTGTTTTAGTCTCCTCCTCAATTGCCACCCCAACCTTGTACTAGGTAGAAAGTCGTCTTCTCCTCATCTCTTCTTCTTCTTCTTGAAGATTGTGAGACACCCAAACATACCATGGACTATTTCTTGTATAATTCTTAGAACTTTGACATTGGATTGGTCATCCCATTCTTCAAAATTTGACTAATATGTAACTTTTTTACTTTTAGCTAATTACTCAAAACTTAAAGTCTATATTGAATTAGCTAATTACTCAAAATTTGAAGTCTCCCGTACAACATCCATGCTAATGTTGAGCCAAGCCGACACAAGGTGATTGTCCTCCTCTACAATGAAAGACACACTTCATTGTGTTTTCTTATTAGGTGGCATTTTTTCACTTTCCAATTGTGTTGCTTGGAGTACAACATTATTATGTCTGCTAGCTATTGGGGTGCTGGAGATACCTTATTCACCACTTTGCAATAGAGTGAAAAAGAATAGATCTTCATCAAATATGATGTCCATCTTTAATTCAAGTATAATTGTACAAAACTAGATCTAGACTCATAATTCCAATATGCTCAATAAACAAAGCCTCATACAAAGTAACATACAAAGTCTTTAGTAAATATTAGATAACAAGGTGAAGTTCAAACTGGGCAACACAAAATTTGCGGCATTTAAAATTTGCAACATTTGAGTAACAAATTGTGCTACTACTACTATCATTTAAAGACTCACTATTGTTCACAAAATATAAATCTATACTTTCAGCACTACCACAATTGTTGCCCAAAATTTACAGATCAAATAAAATCACAACTACATAACAACATCTCATAGTTGCTGACCACATAGTGTGGTGAAGAAAAGATCTTCATCAAATGTGGCGTCCATCCATAAAGAGAGTATTATTGTACAAAATCAGATATAGATTATATGCAATCAAAATACAACAACCTATGCAATCAAAATAACTAATATTTTGTCTGGAGAATAACAACCATTTTCACAAAATATAACAACATATAAAAAAGACAAGTAGTAGATGAAGAATTTTCACAAGACAACTCTCTCTCATATACACAGGACCACTTGGAAAAAAGAGGCAAACATTAATTCAGTGAACAACCAGATCACATATAGTTTTGGAAAACAAAGGCAAACATCCAGCTCATGGATACATATAGTTGTTGCCCACATTATCACATCCTATGCAATCACTAATCTAAAAAGGAGAAGAGTTGCATTATCACAACCTGTGCAATCACATTTTTATCTTCTTCCATTTTCAAGTTTTCTCAGTAATCAAATGGCAGGTTCCCAGAGAATATTATTAATCTTCGGGAACATGAAATCCTCTAAGCCAGCCTACGGGGAGAGGGGGAGAGAGAGAGAAGCATAAAACGCACTCAGGAACAAAAGCCCACAATGTAATTCAAAAATCCACCCCAACAAACAATATCAAACCAAAATTATCCAAGAAAAAAAAAAATCTCCCCAAGAAAACTTTGAAACGAAAAAGAAAAAAAAAACAGATAAAAATCTAGATCTACATAATATCCCGTATAAAACTTGTAAAACGAAAAGGAAAAATCAAACAATGGAAGAACCTAGATCTGAATGTTTTAGATTGAGTGCTAGGGCAGATAATTTTAGTCTATTGCTGGGATCAAATATGGACCTCACCGATGGAGATGGAGCTGCGGGAAAGAGCTGACAAAAATTGCTAGGCAGTGGCTGCCAGAAAGAGACGTGCGAGGTAGAAGGAGATGTGCAAGGCAGTAAGAGAAGGGAACCGTGCGATAGAAAGGGCGGGAAGAAGGAGAAGAGTCACGAGAAGGAGAAATGTGAATGAGCCATAAAACTGGGAAGATAAAAATTGATAAAGAATTCATTTGACTTAGTTACAGTAGTCTTCATATATGACTTGAAAGATAGATATACTGTAGCAAATATCTTGGATAACTTTTATTTGACTAATCCAATGTAAATGAAATTTGAGGGGCATTATTTAAATTATAACTTTCACTGATATTTGATTAAACCAATGCCAGAGCTCCTATGTTGGCAGAAAACATATTTTAGAATAAACTCGCGAAAGTTATTGGTTTATCTTAAATGACTTTGAATTGTCACTATTTTTGTAAATTATCGAATATTAAAGGCTTCTAAAGCTACTGAGCAAGGAAAAATATAGTCAAAGTCATTTTATGGGGAGAGTATTTTGTAAGATATAGTGTCTGCAAGTCTTAAGATTGTAAATATTATTTTTTTATTTTGATATTATTGTGTTATCTTATGATTAATATTAGATATAGTGTTAAAATGTGTAAACACATCACATTCATTTAAAAAAAATATGAGATCTACTATTAACTAGTGGAGGAGATACGAGATTTATAGATTTTTAAAAAAAATAATGCTCAAAACTTACATGTTGTACAAAATACAAACCAATTCCGATAATCTTAGGACCTCGTTTGTTTTCGAAGATGAGATGAGATGAGATTAAAGTTAAAAAATTGAATAAAATATTATTAGAGTATATTGTTTAATATTATTTTTATTTTAGAATTTGAAAAAGTTGAATTATTTATTTTATTTTGTATTAAAAGTTGAAAAAATTATAATAATTAGATAATATGAGATGAGATGAGATGAGATATTTTTTCAAAACAAACGAGACCTTATTTACGTGGGATTGCATCCCAAGAGTCTTTTACTCGTAAACGACGGTTCGAGACTTCGAGTTATAATTAACTATTACGTCCAAACTTTCAAATCGTGTCAATAAGTTTCTTCCCAAAATTGGCCATGCCCGTCGGACAAAAATACAACCCAGTGCCACAAATCCCTGCCTATCCCGCCGGCGAATTTCAGTCTTTTCACCGCGCACTTCAAAACTACTCCAACTCTTTTGATTTTGGAGCCCAAGTACCCCTCTCTCTCTCTCTCTCTCTCTCTCTCTCAACCATAGAGAACAGGCACAACAACAATGCTGCACGAGCTTCTATTGGCGCTCTTGGGCTACACAGGCGATCTCATTATCGAAGAGCGAGATCACCACAAATCCTCTCTGGCACCCGATTCCGACGACGTACCTTTCAAGCTCGCTCCCGATATCTCCTTCATCGAACCCAGTGACCGGTCACAAAAACTTTCTAAACCTCAATTCCTCAAAACTACTTCCGTATCTGACACATTCATATTTAACGTTTGCTTTCCTGTGGTTGCAGGGAGCTTATTGAGAGGATTATTACCTTGGGGTTTTACTACAGGGAGCTCGATCGCTTCTCGACCAAGTCTCGTAATCTAAGCTGGATAAGATCCGCGAATCCTTCTCCTTCGCCGAGGGATTCCGAGTTTCCTTCGTCGCAAGTGATACCGAGCGTCTACCGCAGAGCCATTGCCAATGGCATTGTGGAAATACTGGCGGTCTACAGGTCCGCTGTGCTCCACATTGAGCAGAAATTGTTGGCAGAAACCGTCCCCATCTTGGCAACTGTGACTCAGGGCCTCAATAAGGTCCTTTCCGAAACATATTTCTTTTTCTTTTCAATCATCTTCTAAATTTTTATAAATAATCCTGATTGCGATTTTTTTTATTTTATTATAGTTTTTTGTTCTTTTACCGCCTCTATATGAGCTTGTTCTGGAGATCGAGCGTGATGACATCCGTGGAGGTCAGCTGCTTAACCTCTTACAAAAGCGGTGCCACTGCGGAGTGCCTGAGTTGCAGACTTGCATTCAAAGGTATAGTCTTTTTTTGTCTCTCACTTTTTTGCAAGTAGATTAGTTATTATTTGTTTCGCCATGAAGATAAATGTGTTAAGGTTTATAGTACGTTTTTCCTATTCTGATGAATGCATTGAAATAATATTCATATTTCCATAACTTAGATATATGAATCATATCTTATGTAGTATCTATAGTGAGAAAAAGCAGCTCATTTATGGACTTGCAAACTGAATGCTGAGCTGATTATTATGTTCTTTTATCAATTATTGTATGTCGGAAGCATAGGCTTCTTTGGCATGGGCATCAGATCATGTATAATCAACTTGCGTCATGGATGGTTTATGGGATTCTTCAAGATCAGCATGGAGAATTTTTCATTAGAAGGTAACAACAAAATATAATCTTCCTCTGATTGCATTTGGTTGGAAATTATATACCTGAAAACGATTCTATGGTTTTCCTACTTTGTAGGCAGGAGGATAGGGAATCTCTTCCAGACATGTCTGAGAAGTTGGCACGCTTATCAACTGATGATGCATCTTTAACAGATTGGCACATGGGTTTTCATATTTCTTTGGTATGATTAAACTTTGTAGCTGGCTGTGTTTGTGTTATTTTTTTTTATAAGTAAACGATTTTATTAAATAATAAGACAACTAGAGTGTTATGGAATGAGGTGTTCAGCAGATTAGAGTTAGCTTGGGTTATGCCCGCGATAGTGGTTGCACTTTGTCTAGCTGGACAAATTTAAGAGGCATTCAACAAATTAAAGCTGTGTGGAAGATGGTTCCTATCTGCATTCTGTGGTGTTTGTGGCAGGAGCGCAATGATTGGACGTTTGAAGACAAGGAGAGATCAATAGAGGAACTAAAAGCATTTTTTATTAGAAGTCTATGTACATGGGCTATAGCTGTAGACTTTAATGGCCTCGATTTACATGATTTTCTTGTCTCTATTGTGTCCACATAGATAGGGCATACTTTGTATATCTCCTTGTGTTTGTGTTATTACTCACATGAAAATCACCGCCTGATTAGTATATTGGCTAGATCTTCCACTTTCTCAATGTAATCTGCTTTTCAATAACACCGATAAAAAAAAAAAAATCTGCTTTTCAATAACACTAACAATTGTCGTGTCTGTTCTGGTCTAACCAATAACGGTTAGAGTATAAGACATGAAGTTTATGATACTATGCTGCAGATGTCATTGCTGTTTTTGTTGTTTAGATTTCCTTTATATGTTGCAAAGAGATTATTTTGCACAACTATAGTTTGTGTTGGGCTACACAATGAGCAATCATAACTGATCGTGAGAGCCTTGTGTATGACTTTAAGTTTGTAAAGCATTTTTACTCGTTAATGATCACCAAGTATCTTGCTCTTCAGATTGGCTATACTGCACAAGCTTTGGACTTTCTTTGCCTACGGATCCTAAGGACGTTTATATCAGCTAACTTGTGCATTCTAAATGCTGTCACATGTTTCGATATTTTATTCTATAAATGTTGATGTGGCTATGACTATGCTATACACGACAGTAAATTTTGTCTAAGGAAAGGACACTGCAGCTCATGCACCTATAAATATGATGCACGAAGAGTGCATGCTTCTTATGCTGCATTTACACAAAATATATGTGTCACGTCCCGAAGACTTGAAGGAGGCGTTGTGACTATTGTAGAAATAATATTGTTTTGTTTCCCTTTTTTCTGCCTTTATCAGTTTTTCGTGTCGTAAGTTTTCATTTTAATGCACTGATCTTTGGAACTTTATTGGTTTTCCGAGTTGGTCAATCTTTTATGTTATTTTGCAGGATATGCTGCCGGAGTATATCCATATGGGTGTTGCAGAGTCAGTTCTTTTTGCTGGTAAAGCAATCAGGGTGCTTCGAAATCCAAGCCCTGCTTTTAGGTTTCGGGATGCTGTTTATCATCTGCAGATGCCTAGAGGCTCTCAGAAAATTCAAGGATTTACTGGCCTCTTTTCCTTCCATAAGGAGCCTCTCATGGATAGTAAACTGATCGGAGAAGAATTGCTTCCACAATCTGAGGCTGATAAGATTGAAGCTATGCTTCTAGACCTAAAGGTTTGTTGCACTGTGGTACCCCTAACATTCACATTGTGTGCAACCTGTCTTTTGAGAGAGGTTTGGACTATATTTGTTTACTGCACCAAATAATGTACTTCTGAACTCTAGTTTTTGTACTGACTTATACATGCTTTCTAATGCACAATGTTTCTGTGCCACACTTAAAATTCAGATATCAAAGGTAAAGAGCCTGGTTCATTTTGTGCAGGAATCATCTGAGTTTCACAAAAGATCATTTGAGTGTGCTGTAGACTCTATTCGGGCTATCGCGGCCAGTCATCTTTGGCAGGTCTGAGGGTGACAGAAATTTGGTTCTTTATCTTTTTTAACCATCTTTCTGAAATATTTTATCCATTTCTGCAGCTTGTGGTTGTACGCGCTGACTTGATTGGACATCTGAAGGCCCTAAAAGACTATTTTCTTTTAGCAAAAGGAGACTTCTTCCAGGTAAATGATGGACAATAGCTAAATCTTTTTTTTTTTTCCTTCCCTTCTGCACTTTTGAAAAAGTTTCATGGGTATTATTTATGCTATTAATTTCATGATGAGAAGGTTAACTCCTGCTCACTAGTCCCTATCTCAACTATTTTTACCTATATCATAGGAAAATCACACTTTACCCCCCCAACTGAATTAACACTCTTCTATAATATGACCACTAAACTATCAAAGTTATTGTCTAGCCTCCTAATTTAAAACTTAAGTTGGAATTTATCCTCTCATTAATATCTGATCCTTAAGATAGAAAAATGTGGGGTGGGGTGGCATGGCATGATCTTAAAATTGGGTGGAAGGACATGTACAGGTTTTTGTAGACAATGTATGAGTTTCTCTGTTACATAATGAAACGTGATACTTAAATCTTGTGTAGGATATGATTGCCATTGGTAAATTCTTTATTTAATGGTCAAACACACCCTACCAATTTTGCACATTGACTTGTGGAATACCTTATGTACTTTTATCATATTTAAAATGTAAAACTAATAAGTATGAACATTGCTACAAATGATAAATGATGGTAGAAGTTTAGCCTAGTTTCCCTGTTCTATGGCCGAATTGTTGGTGTTTATAAATATAGATTGTATTTGAAAAATTTGTGGTTGAATGTAGGTTACAGTCCATGTGGAACAAAAACTATACCGATGCATATAGATATATAAATGTCAATTAAATTCTGTGTACATCCAGTTTTCTAATAAAAAATTATTTTTCCAGTGCTTTCTTGAGGAGAGTCGCCAGTTGATGCGTTTACCTCCTCGCCAGTCAACTGCTGAAGCTGATCTCATGGTCCCATTTCAGTTGGTAAGTTAGCATGAGATGACTTATGATGAATAAGATTATACCCATTAATGTAGCTGAAGTGTCTATTGTTTCAGCTTGCTTATTTTTTAAATTTACTACCAATTTTTGGAAAGAAATTAATTGGTACTACCTGCCATGCAGGCTTCATTGAAGACTATCAGTGAGGAAGATAAATACTTTTCTAGAGTATCCTTGCGGTTAGATCCAATATTGATTATTTTTCCTGTGATTTACCTGAAAGCTTGACTGTATGGCCCTTTTGCTACCAGTCATATCACTTAATTGCAGAGTTTGATTAACATCATTTACTCATTGACACATCTGATTCTACTAGGATGCCTTCATTTGGATTCACAGTCAAATCCTCCCCAGTAGATGTGCTGAAGACAAAAGATTATGCTGATGGAAACTCAAGTTCTGCTTTGTCGAATGCTTCTTCAGAAATATCCCTTGATGGTTGGGATGGTATTGCCCTTGAATACTCAGTTGATTGGCCCTTAGAGTTGTTCTTTACCCAAGAAGTGCTCTCAAAGTAAGATCCTACTGATCCCGGCACTCGTGGATGCTTTCCTTTGTTTGTTTTGATTTTACCTGCAAAAATAATTGCTATTGTGAAACTGCTAACTGATACTCTCACACACATGTTAATAACGAGTGTGCTCCAGGTATCGCAGGGTCTTCCAATATTTGCTGCGGCTTAAGCGAACACAAATGGAGCTGGAGAAATCATGGGCTTCTGTGATGCATCAAGATCACACAGATTTTGCCAAACATAGGAATGACCGCGTAAATTGCCCAGTAGCTCAGCAGCGAAGGCAACGGTTTAGACCAATGTGGCGTGTTAGAGAACATATGGCATTTCTGATCAGAAACCTTCAATTTTATATCCAGGTCATTATCGGTACCTCTGATAGTTTCATGTCTATATGTTGCTCTATGCAGAAATCGGAACAAACCTTTTCATGTTTTTGCTAAGTTGTTTGTTCAATATATGCCGGATCATGGTGTGGTATAGGCTGATACAAGGATACAACATCTGATCCTGATCCATGTATGACGTGCTAAGTGAATATAAAAGAATGCATCATATTTAATGTCTCAAGTATCAGATGATATTTTGATGTTAAAAACCTATTTGGGGTATCCTGGTATTTTTTGCCAACCATAGCACGTTACTAGAAAATAAAGGAGCATGAATAAGTAGGACTTTGGGTTTATCAACTCAAATTTGTTGTCTCAACTGCTTTCTACATCAATATGCTGCTAAGTTGCTTTTGATTGGTTAACTGATTGAATTGCTGTTGATTTTTACTCCTTGCACAGTTGCACATCAGTTCATAGTGCTTTTGAATAATGTGGAGGCCCAAGTGTCCAGTTCTTATTTGGTAACTGTTTATACAAACAAAAGGGTTCAGTAAACCATATATTTTCATCTCTTCTTTGAAGCAATGTGTGTTCTAAATTATGAATGTTGCGATTTTTCTATGCTCATTGATCATCTGTATACTCTGTTTGCCTTCTAAAAATTTCAATTTTTTTATTCCAGGTGGACGTTATAGAATCTCAATGGAATGTTTTGCAAGCCCATATTCAAGATTCTCATGATTTTACTGAACTTGTGGCTTTTCATCAAGAGTAAGTAAAATGAATGGTTTGTGATTGCAGCTTGCTTCTGAATTATCATATTGTGAGATATTCTGGAAGTTCTTGATTGCTATTGTAGACTGAATTGTCTAAAATGTGTAGGGCCGGTAGCATCATATGGATATTCGATAGTATGGTTACTGCACTTTACTATTACAAGTAAAGAAGTTGTATTTGGAAAGGGCAATGGCATGTTGGGGTTGGTCACGAGTGTCTAGTTTCCATTTTATTATTCCTTGCTTCCTTTCAATTTTCTGTTGGATATCGTTGGCTGATATTGTCACTTTGCACGTCATACATGGAAGTTACATATCCTCCTAGCACGTCATACATGTATGACGTGCAAAGTGAATATAAAAGAAGTTACATATCCTCCAAGCATTTGTGTTTTCCTTTTTATGGAAGCAGCTCAGCTTTTTCTCTATTTGCTTGATGAATTTGGTGAAGGGATGCTTGTGTTTTACACGTGTTGTTTTTTTATAGTTTGATCGTCAAAATTCTGTACTTTCCAGATGTTTTTGTCTCCAGCTTAATGTCAGTGTAATTCTCAACCTTCCTACAGGTATTTATCAGCTTTAATTTCTCAATCTTTCTTGGATATCGGTTCCGTCTCAAGGATTTTGGATGGAATTATGAAACTTTGCTTGCAGTTCTGTTGGAATATAGAAAACCAAGAAAACAGTTCGAATACATCTGCACTGGAACATATAACAGAGGTACCTTGTTATATTTTCTCACATGTATTAGATGGATTCTGCTAGTAGTATTTATTGCCGTCATTTCTCTTCATGCTTTAAGTTGGCCCAGTTGCCTTAAACTTGTATTTATTGCACCGCTTAATGCTCCAAATGTGCCTTTGATATTGTCAAAGTGATTTTCTCTGATAGTTCCTGCTTGGATGGTGTCAAACATAAAACTTGAAGAATTTCCAATATTCAATTATTTCTTTTTCTTCCTGTAGAAGCTGCATTTCTTAATTTTAGCATCTTGTGCAGTTATTCATCTTCTTTTGATTATTCTTGAGACAATCCATTTGGAGAACCTGCAATTGTTGCAATCCTTGAAGCTTTGAACATGAGAGATGCAACCATTGCATATCATGGAAGACTTGTGTCCTGAAGGATCTCCTTCATCCCCCACTTTTAAAGCAGCATCACTGGAAATCCAGTCTGCACTAAAACTTGTCACTTGTTCTGCTGAGAGGCGGTGCGCTGTTGTATATATAGACTTGATTGAAGAAAAGATGAGACCCTAATTTGTTTTGTTATATTATATTTGGCACAAAGGAGTACCGCGAAAACTTGTCAATTGTCATGAGAATTGACTTGATATGAAGCTGTTTGCCTCTCTGGCTGTTCTTACTATGTTATTTGCACTTTATTAATTGCAGGAGCAGGCCCAATTGTGTATATCACACATCCTCCAAAATTTCACCTATTGAACGTTCCCCCAAGTGATTTTGACTGGTTCATATTTCAGTTAATCGTTCTCTTTCATTTCTTTCAGGAATTTAACAAGAAGTCAAACTCCTTGTACACTATATTACGCAGTAGCAGGCTTGCTGGGAGTCAACGAGCTCCATTTCTGAGACGTTTTCTTTTGCGTCTAAACTTCAATTCCTTTTTTGAGGTATTTCCTTGCCGAAGTTTTCTTTTACTTATAACATATGGCTTATAACTTTGCTGACAATATTGTTTCTCTCTTAACAGGCAACTGCAAGAGGTGTCCTCAATGTTGTAAGACCACGTCCAGCACTTCCTGTTCTAGATCCACAATAGCACCAATTCACTCGTCAAGTTTGATTTTGTTGATTGCTAAATACAAGACGACTGCCATGTGAGCCCTGATGAATCCATTCGCAGTTGTATTTTGAAGATCGAGTGACAATTATATATATTCAGCACTAGGCTGAAGAGAGATTCCGATTCTCACGTGGTCGTTTCATTGGACAGTTACATGGTGCTTCTTCTACCCGGCATTATGATATGCTTGTATCATCAGCTTGAAGATGTTCCTGTTACAGTCCTAAAATCGATTGAGGCTTCTGGTAGTTGTCAAACTGTAATGGATGTGTTCTGCATTCTCATCTCATTGACCAGCTTCCATTTGAAGTTAAGGGTTTGGATTCTGGTAGCGGTTTGTGGTCTTGGGTTTGCTCTGGGCCTAAGGAAATTATGGTACGCTTTATTCTCTTACTTGGCTGTATGGTAGCGTTCGTGTTAGGTGGAGTGGTTGGTTTGCTGACATTAGGCTGACTCTATGGTGACAACTGATTACTGCGGCCACTCAGTTGGCGTTTTGGGCGGCTTCTTCTGATCTTCCGTCTTTGTTGATACAAAAACTAAATTATTGATACCTTGAAAAAATTTCTGGATATATGACTTTATGTTTATATATAAATTGAGGGAGAAAGTATTTTATTTGTGGGTTTGTAGTTTTTTCTCCTCATAAAAATGGTGTAAAGAGGTGATTAGTGATTGAAACTCTCCTAGTAACACCCTTATATGAACCATTTTAGTGATTTCACTATCATTTACAGAATTCTGAGATACTTCGGTTGTGTTTGGTTGTTGAATTCAACAACTAAATTCAACTTATCTCAACTCACGTTTGGACGTTGAGATGAGTTGAGTTGTGAATAATAGTATTTTGTAGGTCCCATTGAGATAGGTTTAACTTTTTTAAGTTGAGATGAGTTTAACTTTTTTAAGAATTCAAGTTTCCAAATTAACCCTAAACTTTAAAGTGACTCAAATTTTGTTTTTATTTTTAATCTAATAATTCTTGCTTCTATTTTTCTTACTGTATTTATTTTCTCTCTTTTTTTTATATGTATTTGTACCTTGTGTTTTGGAAACCTCGAAAGGGTGCTACTGCTATTGCTACCCATGTAATATCAGCAAGATATCTCAAGAGTTGGGAGCTTTCAATCCGAGGGATTTTCCTCTTTCTTTTTAATTATCATTGCAATAAAATGAATTAGGTGCACAAGAACAGAAGATAGAGTTCCAACTAATAACATCATTACAATTAACACTAAGCAGAAAAATAAAATTAAAGAGGATAATTGATCCAATAAATTGTCTCGGAAGCATATTCTGTCAGAATTGGCAAAGATGAGGCTGGCTAGTTCTTTAGCTAAAATGCAAAAGGAAAGCAAAAAACAGAGTATTGGACGGGAAGAAAGTTTTACTGCATATATATTTCCCGTAGTCTTCTAAGCTGTACAGCTTACTATTTATAGAAAGAATTATGTAATGTAAAAATACTGAACTAGCCCTAAACGAATATACAGATAACATAATTATTTGCTGGGAGTTTGTTGGGAATTCTGTTGCATATTGTTGGAGGCATTTGGTAGTGCATCAGCTGGCATATGCTGTGAGACGTTTGGCAATGCAGCTGCTATATCATTCCGTAACATCCCCCCGCAAGGTGGAGAATAGATATTTTCTATTCCCATCTTGGATAGCAAAAATGCAAATTGTGAAGATGGAAGTGCTTTTGTGAAAACATCTGCAAGCTGAGAAGAAGATCGAATAAAACAGGTCTGTAGGAAACCAGCTTGTATTTTGTCGCGGATGAGATGACAATCCATTTCGATGTGTTTGGTGCGCTCGTGAAAGACCGGATTCTTGGCAATATGGAGTGTGGCTTGATTGTCACAATACAAATCTATTGGAAGAGAGATGGAGAGGTGCAAATCATGAAGTATATAAGATAACCACTGTAATTCACATGAAGTTGTTGCCATGGCCCTATACTCGGCTTCAGCAGAGGATCGAGAGACGACTATCTGCTTCTTTGAGCGCCATGAGATGAGTGATTGGCCAAGTAAAATACAAAATCCCGTAACTGAGTGACGTGAGTCTGGGCAAGATGCCCAATCCGAGTCTGAGTATGCACGGAGATTAAGTGAAGAACTGGAAGAGAAAAGAAGACCTTGCCCAGGAGCATTTTTAATGTACCGTAAAACTTGATGAGCAGCATGTAGATGTGTCGTCATAGGGGCTGTCATGAATTGGCTCAAGTGCTGGACAGAATAGCAGAGATCGGGCCGAGTGATAGTGAGGTAGAGAAGTCTACCAACTAAGCGCCGATAGGGAAGTGGATCCGAGAGAGGATCACCATCATCTTTGTGAAGTTTGAGGTTCTGATCCATTGGTAGTTTGAGGGGTCGAGAACTGAGTGTACCAGCATCAGTTAATATATCGAGTGCATACTTACGCTGGCAGATGGAAATTCCTTTGGAGGAGCGGGTGACTTCAATGCTAAGGAAGTAACGGAGATTGCCAAGAGATTTAATTCTGAAATGATCTTTGAGAAATTGTTGAAGTATTTCAATAGAATCCATGTGAGAGCTGGCGACGATAATATCGTCGACATAGATAAGAAGGGCAGTGAATGATCCATTTTTGAGTTGAGTAAAAAGGCTGTAGTCGGCTTTGGACTGCTGAAAACCAAAGACAAGTAAAGCATTAGAAATTTTATGGTACCATTGTCTCAAGGCTTGTTTCAGGCCATAAAGACTTTTGTTGAGACGGCAAACTTGGGATGACGATCCCTTTGAGAAACCAGGAGGTTTGTGCATGAAGATTTCTTCATCTAAATCGCTGTGAAGAAAGGCGTTTTGAACGTCAAATTGCTTGAGGTACCAGCCTTGAATGGATGCAACAGCTAATAATGTTCGGACAGTAGCTAATTTTGCCACGAGTGAGAAGGTTTCAGTGTAATCGAGCCCTTCTTGTTGGGTAAAACCTTTGGCGACTAGGCGCGTCTTGTAGCGCTCGATGCTACCATTAGAATGATATTTGATCTTGAATATCCATTTGCAGCCAATAGCACGTTTTCCAGGGGGCAAGTCAACGAGAGACCAAGTGTTGTTGAGTTCAAGTGCATCTATTTCAGATCTCATAGCCTCACACCAGTTAGAATTTTTAAGAGCTTCACCATATGTAGAAGGTTCAATGGGAGATGAAATGGCAGAGGCAAAAGAAAAATAAGAGGGAGATAATTTGTGAAAAGAGAGAGTGGAAGATAGAGGGAAAGCTTTACCAGGTGAACATAGTGCTGCCGCAGACAATGATGAAGAAGGATCACTAGGAACATGAACCACCTGCAAATGAGAAGAATCCATTGTTTGTAAAGTAGATGGAACGGGTAGGGAGGGACAGATGTAGTTATTGAGGTGGGTAGGATTTTTACGTATACGTGTGAATCGTCGAAGTGGCGGAGGTGGAGGTGGGGAGGGTGCTGTTGGGAATTCTTGATGTGATGAGTGCCGATGTGGTTCAGTGTGAAGAGTTTCTGGAGGTGGCAGAATCGTGCATGTGGAATCTGGGTCAGGTAAGGAAAAGTTAGGTGATAATGTAGGGGTAGAAAGTGTATCTGTTGTGGGAAGAAGTGAGGGAGTTTTAAAGGGGAAGAGTATTTCATGAAAAATGACATTACAGGAAATGAAAATGTGATAAGTGTCAAGGTTGAGTAATTTGTAGCCCTTTACGGAAAAAGGATAACCGAGAAATGCACAATGTTGACTCCGGGGATCAAACTTGTGACGATTTTGGAAAAGAGTTGAGGCAAATGCAAGGCAGCCAAAGACACGTAAGTGTGAGTATGAAGGTGGTTTATGGAAAAGAAGTTCATAGGGACTTTTATTTTTTAGAAGAGGAGTGGGAATCCGGTTGATCAAATAAGTGGCGGTAAGAATGCAATCGGACCAAAATTGCAGAGGAATTTTAGATTGAAAACGAAGAGCCCGAGCAACTTGAAGAAGGTGTCGATGTTTGCGCTCGACTAAGCCATTTTGCTGGGGTGTTTCGACACAATATTTTTGGTGAATAATGCCTTGGTCAGAGTAGAAATCAGTCATGAAAAACTCTGGTCCATTGTCGTTACGCAAAATTTTTATTCAAGTGTTGAATTGATTTTCGACTAAGCGGCAAAAAGACTTTAGACATGAGCGAGCATCAGATTTCTTTTTCAATAAATAGACTCAAGTGCATCGTGAGTAGTCATCAACAATGGTGAGAAAAAATTTACTGCCAGCATGAGCAACAATGGAATGAGGTCCCCACAAATCACAATGCATAAGTTCAAAACAAGAAGTAGTGGTATGAGTGCTGGAAGTGAAAGGTGAGCGAGGTTGTTTGGCAATTGGACACACTAAACATGGTAAAATATGCTTTGTATTCATCTGTTTGAGTACAAGAGAATCATAAATTAATTTCATACGATCATGAGATGGGTGACCCAATCAATAATGCCATAAGTCATGGACATTATCGGCAGGTTGTACAAAACCAGAAAAATAATTTTGTGAATGAAAGTTTTGTGACAAAGTGTTGGTTAATGCTTTAGGAGAAAGAGGTTCGTGCACCAGCTGGTAAAGTCCATGTTCCAAGCTACCCTTCCCAATCGTTGTCCAAGGTGACAGGGCCTGTATAAAGCATGAAGTAGACAAAAATATGAGACAAAAATTTAATTCATGGGCGAGTTTATAGGCAGACAGCAAATTAAAACTAAAGGATGGTACACATAAAACGTTGTGAAGGAGAATATTGGCTGTTACTTGCACGGTACCAACATGAGTCACATCAGTGATTTCTCCATTGGGTAATTTGACAGTTTGTGAAATAATGGCAGTGATTGAGGTAAAAAGGGAAGGGCTACAGATCATATGATTCGTGGCACCCGTGTCAATAATCCAAGGAGTAGACAAAAGAGAAGATGAGGAGGAAAAACAGAAGGAAATACCAGCAGCGGAAGAAGAATGAGATTGGGAAGGTATAACCGTCTGAATATGATTGGCGGATGGTGAAGAATCCTTGCTGTGCAGTAAGGCTATGAGGTCCTGATATTGCTCTTTTGTCAATGTCATACTTGATTCGGAGTTAACTTCAGCAGAGGTGCCAAGAGAGGTTGCATTTGCTCTTGATTTGTGAAATTTGTGGTTGGGAGGGTACCCATGAAGCTTGTAGCATCGTTCAATAGTATGATCAGTCATCTCACAGTGTGTGCAAATAGGAGCTGTGGCATTGCCTGATTTAAAACAATTTGCTAATGTATGACCCATGATTCTGCAATGTGTACAATATGGTTTTTCTTTACAGCTAGGATGTGGTGGAGGAGTGGAAAATATTTTTCGACTAGCAAGGGCTATGGAATCAGTGGATGGAGCTGAGGATGTAAACAAGCGATGGCGTTCTTGTTGTTGGATGTATGAAAAGACTTTGTTAACTGGTGGAAGAGGATCAATTAGCATGATCTGGTCGCGGACATTGTTGAAGGAGTCACGTAGTCCCATTAGGAATTGAATGACGCAATCCCGTTGGTATCGGTCCGTAAGGAACTTGGTTGAGCCACAAGAACAAACAGGTAAAGGGTCATAAACACATAATTCATCCCAAAGAGATTTGAGTTTACCTTAGTATGTGTTTACTGAATCTTCATCTTGGGTAAGAGTTGCCAAGGTCTTCTTGAGTTCATAGATGCGTGGGCCATTTTGTGGTGAAAAACGTTCCTGTAATTCAGTCCATAGAAGATGGGCATCATCTACAAATGGTACAAAAGATCGAAGAGGTAGGCTAATTGAGTTTTGCAGCCAAGACACAACCATATCGTTGCATCTTTCCCACAGCTCAAAAAGTGGATTATGAGGGTCAGATGGTTTGGTGAGGGTTCCATTTAGGAATCCGAGTTTGTTCTTGGCTCGGAGAGCACGATGGATAGATCGAGACCATGTAGAAAAATTTTCGACAGTAAGGAGTTCTGTGACTAGCACAGTGCCAGGATTATATGAGGTTTCAAGTCTATAAGGGTTGGTTGGGTCTGCAAGGTTGGTATATTTGGTAATAGGAGGAGGAGGAGGAGGAGGAGGATCGAGGGTGGCCATTTTCACCTCTCTGATACCATGTCAGAATTGGCAAAGATGAGGCTGGCTAGTTCTTTAGCTAAAATGCAAAAGGAAAGCAAAAAACAGAGTATTGGAAGGGAAGAAAGTTTTACTGCATATATATTTCCCGTAGTCTTCTAAGCTATACAGTTTACTATTTATAGAAAGAATTATGTAATGTAAAAATACTGAACTAGCCCTAAACGAATATACAGATAACATAATTATTTGCTGGGAGTTTGTTGGGAATTCTGTTGCATATTGTTGGAGGCGTTTGGTAGTGCATCAGCTGGCATATGCTGTGAGACGTTTGGCAATGCAGCTGCTATATCATTCCGTAACATATTCTTTAGAATCCAAAGAGGTGACCACCAAGATAGTGAAAGTGTTTCATTTCAGTTCATTTTATTATTAAAACTTTTTCAAATTTCAAAATAATAATAATATTAACAAATAATATTCTAAAAATATTTTATTTAACTTTCATTTCAACTCATATTATCTCAGCTCATTATCCAAACCATACCATAATCGATCGGGCGGACTAAGGGGCTACAGGCGAAGCCAATAATGCGACATTGTAGTTAATTGAATTGGTGCTTTTAATAGAGATATCCATTTACTTTGCCTCTAAATCTACATTCGAGGAAGGTAGGTACATATAGCTAGGAGTGGGAAGATCATAGCTTTTGGTGGCACATGAACTTCATACACTACTATTACAACACACGGGACTCACATGTCAATGGCTGGTGAGATGGGGGCAACTCACAGTAAAAATCCAAGGTTAGGGACTCCATTTGAGTGATGATTGCGGTATTTTAGACCGCAACAACGTATGAGGCTCACGTGCAGGCTTGACAGCTTATGATGCTTGTGGCCTCATTCATTTGTGGAACTAAAGATGCTACTAAGTTGGATTTGAAGATTTAGAATTAAGGTTATGTTTGGATGTTGAGGTGATATCAGATTATCTATTAATACGTAGTGAATAGTAGTGAAATAGTCTCACTTGCCAAACACGGCCTTAGAATCTATTGGTGGAACATGTTTCGTAGCTAGCTGAAAAGTAGTAGTTGGTTTTGGTTTTGGTTTTTGTTTTTTGGACATAAGATAATTGAAAAAAGTTACAAACAAAGACAAAACCTTGTGGGGGAAAGGAGGAAGGGGGGGGATGAGAGAGGTAGGCTTTCCATTCCAATGGGGTCGTTTGGATACAGAAACACTCTCAATTCGTTCCATCTCATCTTATCATTATAATTTTCTTAAATTCACACACAAGATATAATAAATGATTTAACTTTTTCAAATATCAAAATAATAATAATAATATTATTAAAAAATAATATTTTATTCAACTCATCTAAAACCATCTTATCTCATCTTATCATCTAAAATATAAACGAGCCTTGGAGTGCAAAGTACTAATCTTCGTTAGGGTGCAAAATATAAAATGTATTTTTGTTTCCTTAAAACATTTTATGATATGCATATAGATTCATTCACATCTTATCATATTTAAGTGTATCTCAAGTCATTTAATAAAAATAAAAAAAAATAGCGAGTGTTACAATTTATAATAATGTGGATTAAGGCATAGATATGTCTCTAAAGTATCCACCTGTGACACTAGTGGATAAGTAAAAAGAGATTCGTTGCTCTCAAAAAGGAAAAAACAAAAAGAAAGAAGAATTCATGATGATTCTTTTATGCTATCACAAAGAAACCTCTTTATTGCATTAATCATATGGTATAATTATCTTTTTATTTTTATTTAAGTGGTTGACTTATGAAGCCATGTAATACTTAAAATGTACTATACATCAATTTGTGTAAGAGTATTGGTAATGGACTAGCCAAATATCAATGTAAGTCTAAACTTTAGCTAGATGCGAAAAAAAGCCTCTACATTGAACTAGCCAATGATCCAAAACTTAAGACTTGATGAATAGTAAATCTTAAGTCTTCTCCAAATATGGTTAGCTACTATTCACAATGGAAAGTAATATTTAATTATTTCATCACTTACCTCTCTCTTTAAATGGTAAAACATGCATGACATGCACATTATTTCTACTGATTGATAGAGTAGACACATTATTTCTACAAAGCATGAAGATCTAAGAAATATATAAATTGTATTTGTAAAAAAAAAAATTTTAAAAAAAATATAATATTATATTATTATTTTAACTTTATAATGGCTAGTCCAATGTGGACTCACCTAGTCAAAAATTGATATTATATCCAAAAATTAAGATTCTAGCTAAATTTTAGACTTGACAATGGTTAGACCATTGCCAATGCTCCGGTAAGTAAAGATAGAAAGCTAATTAAGGGTATAAGTATAACTAAAAATATATATACTTGTGCATTTCTAATTAGAGCGTTGACAATGGATTCTCTAAAAAATATTTCCTATACATCACACATTTTTAAATATTGATAGTTTTCATTAAACATTAAGGTCTCGTTTGTTTTCAGGAAACATTTCATCTCATCTCATTATTATAACTTTTTCAAATTTCCACACAAAATAAAATAAACAATTCAACTTTTTCAAATCCTAAAATAAAAATAATATTAAAAAATATATTATAACAATATGTTATTCAATTTTTTAACTTTAATCTCAACTCATATCATCTCTAAAAACAAACGAGCCCGTTTTCATTGTCTTGCATATTATTTTGAGAGTATTTACTCTTACATGGTTTATATGAAGTTCTTGAGTGCATTGCATCAGTGCGTTGATCATTAGATGTAGTGTTTGTTTGGAGTTGCGTTCGAAGCGTTAAAAAGTAACTTTAATAGCTTTTTAATAGAAAAATTAGATTGTTTGGACGTTACATACTAAAGTATTTTTAATCTCAAATAAGCTAAAAAATATGTTTGAGGAAAAGTATTAAAATCATTTGAGAAAAATTATCAATTTTGATTTTTTTTTTCTCAAACGTATTATGGATAATCTCAAATAAGCTAAAAAATATGATTGAGGAAAAGTATTAAAATCATTTGAGAAAAATTATCAATTTTGATTTTTTTTTTCTCAAACGTATTTTTCCATATAATTTAGAATGTAGTTCAAATTTTAAAAAACTATCAATGGGCAAAAATATCCATATACTTTTTTGATTATTACAACTTTTAAATTCTTAAGGATATGATCGTAATCTTTAAAAAATCAAATAATCGTCATTTTTGTCTCATAAAACATTTTTTTAATTTGTTTCTAGACAAATATAATATGTTTGAAAGTAAACATATGGTTACCAAATAATAAATAATTTTTTAATAATAAAACTTATTATTTAAGTTATAAGTCTTAAAACTATAAGCTAAAATTATAGTTATAAAATTACTATAATCTTATAACTATTGGCTATAAAGTTAAAGTAATTAAAGAATATAAGAATAAAATACTCATTTACATAAGCTTCAGTATCCAACAAATTTGTATGGATGAAGTTAAAAACTAGACTAGTTTAGCTAATATTTACATAATCCAATGTGGGTTTTTTTTTCAGTTTTACATGCCTATATATTATAAAAGAAAAATTTTATTTTTAAGTCATAAATTTTATTAAATACATAAGATATAATTTAATTTAAAAGATAAATTTTAAATCTTATTAGAATAAAATATTTATTTTAAGAAGTCTGATGTGAGTGCTATAATTATTTATAAAAATATCATATCATACCAACTTAAAATAAAAAATAAAAAAAAATAGTTACATACTTTGACTTGAATCTACCAACCACAAAATATATTTTAAAAATAAGTTATGAGACGGCTAAAGATAATTGAAACTTGAAAGTTTAGTGAAAAAAAAAAATGTTAGGTGAAGCAGCCGCTGGTTGGGACAAAACAACTTCAGCCAAGTAATTTGCTTTAAAACCCTACTTTGAGAGACTGGACAACCTCCCACTTAAGTCTTAACACAGACACAACACCACCACCACAACAAAAAAAATACAAATAAAGAGCAAACCAGTCCAGAGGAGAGGAGAGGAGGAGACATCGTCCCTTATCTGCAAGCTAAGCTATCTTCTCCAATGGATCCCAACAGCCAAATCCATGAAAATCCAGAAATGAAATCCTCTGAAGAACAAAACCCACTGGCCATTGTACCCTCCAAAGACCAGACCACTTCAGCCCCATTTGCCACTGCGTCACTATCTTTTTCTCTCAATACAATCCTCCCCACACCGTTCTCTCTTCAACACAAAATTTACTCATTGTTTTCCCACCAACCAAGCAAGGTCAAGGTTCCTACCCAAGCCTCCTCCCTTTCCCACCTCTCTCTCACCGCCACCACCAACTCTCCCTCTCCTTCCAGACTCTCATTCAAGTCCACAGTCTCGGCCAATCCTCTCCAAAACCCTCTCTCTCTTGGTCCTCGCCGCCCCTTTGACCCTTCCAATGGGGCTGGACTTCGACGAGCTGCCATCGTTTGGTTCCGCAATGATCTTCGCGTCCACGACAACGAATGCCTCAACACCGCGAACAACGAGTCCATGTCGGTCTTACCCGTATACTGCTTCGACCCGAGAGATTACGGAAAATCCTCTTCTGGGTTCGACAAGACCGGGCCGTATCGCGCCACATTTTTGATCGAATCGGTCTCTGACCTCAGGAAGAATCTCCAGGCAAAAGGTTCGGATCTGATGGTGAGGATTGGAAAGCCGGAGACAGTTTTGGTCGAGTTGGCCAAGGAGGTAGGTGCTGACGCGGTGTATGCGCATAGAGAGGTTTCGCATGATGAGGTTAAGGCGGAGGGGAGGATTGAGGCTGCGATGAAGGAGGAGAATGTGGAGGTTAAGTACTTCTGGGGGAGTACTTTATACCACCTTGACGATTTGCCGTTTAAGCTGGAGGATATGCCAGCTAATTACGGTGGTTTTAGAGAGAAAGTGCAGGGACTGGAGGTGAGAAAAACGATTGAGGCATTGGATAAAGTAAAGGGGCTGCCGGCTCGGGGTGATGTAGAGCCTGGGGATATTCCATCATTGGTGGATTTGGGGCTTAACCCATCTGCGACAATGGCTCAGGTTTGCACTTTGGTTTCGTTTTTATGTAATCTATGTTTTGGTTACTGTAAATATTCATGTTTTAACATTATGGAGCAATTTCTTTGGAACTTTTTTTGTTTTTTTATTTGGCACCGGGTGTCCCGACTAATCCCGGGGTGCACAGGCAAAGAGATAAATAATTCTTAGGAACTTTTTTGATAACATTGTTTCTGTTTGTTTGTGTTTTTTTCAATGTGGATTCTGTGAATTAAGTGGACATGGATAAATGTTTAAGCAGGATATAATGGCATGATAGATACGTCTGACTATATCATGATAGATACGTCTGACTATATCATTTTATAAGAATATTGGTTAGAAAATGGTAACTATCTTTGCAAAAGAGTGATTACATACACTGGGAATCCAATGCAGCTTCCTTTTTTCATGTTAATTTTGATGTTTGAATCGATATGGATCTAAGCTACTTTTGAAACCTAGTTGCGCAACGGGGTTTAGAAGGGGCAGACAAAGTACACTCGGAAATATATTAATTTGAAATTTGAGAGGCTTTCTTTGAATGAATTTATTATTATTATTATTATTATGTCGGGGAACCTCTCCAAGGCAGGGCCTTTCGGACCCACCCCTGCAAAGTAAATCCCAGTCCCAGTCCCATGCACCGCACCCTCAGAAGTTTCCCTACACGGAATTGGTTAAATCGCTGGCTTTTCACCGAGGGGTGTGGCCCCTAGAGATTGTTTGCACCCAAGGGGATTTGAACCTTGGACCTGGGGGGAGCATACCCCCAAGCCCAAGGCCTTTACCACTTGAGCTAACTTCTAGGGGTTTCTTTGAATGAACTATTCACTAAAGTATAAAGCTTGTATGTTGCTTAGTACATGGTACTCTCGTTGCTATGGCCTTATATCCTCCACTGTTTTATTAATGCCTTGTTCCATTAATTTTTGTTAGTGTCTTGTTCCATCGAGTATCAGCTCCTTTATTTTCTGAATTTCAAAGTTTTACTATGGACCCACTGGCTGAACATGGGGCAGTTCTCAATTTTGAAGTTTGGCTTGTATTTGTGATTAGGGTTTACTGCTTTTAATACTTGCACTTTGCCCACTATGACACAACAGTCATCCTGTATGGTATGTGTTTGGGTTGGGCGAGTTTGCATCAAACTCAAAACTTAACCTTTTTCTCCCAATAATTCTTCGCCGGTGTATTACATTGTCCATGTTGACCTGTTGTTAAAACTTTCTTTTATTTTAATGTAGTAAATTCTTTTACTTGGAATGCTTCCATGGACGGCAGACATTATTGTCATGTATGGCATGTTGCCTCTAATTTTTCAATAATTTATTATCTTGACAGGAAAAAATAATTCATTTGTGTTACTGTTCTCATTTATGTCCTGTAGGATGGAAAGCCGGCTGCCAATGCTTCTATGGTGGGAGGTGAGACTGAAGCACTTCAGAGGCTTAACAAATTTGCTGTTGAATGCCAAGCACAACCACACAAAGGGAAAAGTGATGGCAGCAGCGACAGCATATATGGTGCAAACTTCTCCTGCAAAATTTCTCCATGGCTAGCCATGGGATGCCTCTCTCCCCGCTCAATGTTTGATGAGCTGAAGAAAACAGCTACCAGGTGTGCCTCAGTCTACCTTTCTTTTTAATGACACCATAATTTTATAAATTAATAAGGTCTGTACTCACTGTCTATGATATTATATTATTGCTAGAACTATTTCTGCTTCCTCAAACCGGAATGATGGTGGCTCACCTGATACTGGAAACAACTGGTTGATGTTTGAGTTGTTGTGGAGGGATTTCTTCAGGTAACTAGACTGATCATAAAGCTTGGTTTGCATTAGCACCAGTATCTCATGTTTTTAGGAAGACATGATCATTAATGATATACTTCCATCACCCTAGAAATCAAGCAGGCTTTATTGAAAGTTGGATCATGTCTGCATAATCTCTCTCAAACATACTGATGTTTTATATCTCACCGGTTCATTGCAGATTCATTACCAAGAAATACAGTTCAAAACAACTTGAAGCTGCTCCAGTCACAGCTTGTACGGGTGCCTTAGCTTAAACAAGAAAATACAAATGGAAAGGAAAAATTGTTCTAGGATGTTGGTTGCTTGCGCTTCTTTATAATTTTCCAAGATGTAGCTTTTAAATTTTTGGAGTAGCTAGGCTTGTCATTGTAGTCCTTGTTGAACTTTTTTGGCTGCCAAATAAATGGTGAAAATATGGGAACTTTGCCTTCTAGAGTCGGCTTGTTTTGCTCTTTCTAAAACATCTTCGATCTTCACGTGCCCCCTTGTGAATTGCAGGTCCTTCTGGTTCTGCCCCTCATTCCATGTTTTCATCTTTAGATTCAAAAGAAAGAGATGGTTCAATCATCAGTGAGTCAATTTTTTGTAACTTTTAGTTTTCACTTCTCATGGTTAACTTAGCCGATGGATTGAAGTTGAACCAGACTACCTTAGACACACTTGTTTACATATGCAAGAACTAGAAGCACAGCTGGAAGAAACAATGCAAGCTGACGTGGCTTTTTTTTGGGGGAGGAAAACATAAGCCGATTCTAAGAAATTTTTTTTTTTTTAAATTTTATTTTATGTCGAGTAACCTTTCCAAGATAGAGTCATTCGGATCACCTCTGCAGAGTAAATTTCGATCCCATGTACTGCTCGAAAGTTTTAAGAATTCTTGATATTGAATGCCCGTATTTTAGTTATTGAGTTTTGCAAGTTCGGTGACCTGTTCTTCAAAGTAAGCCATTTTCAGCTCCATCGGGTATTAGTCACACCACTTTGGCGGCCAATTGGAGAGAGAAAATTTCAGATACAGTTCATCTGACGGTAAATGGGCCTCTTTCGAACTGTCTCCTTGCCCTTATTCATTAGTATTTCTATTTCTTGGCCAGATTTTTAGTAAAAAATCTCATGTACAATCACTTTTACATTCTTTTTCGCGTACTTTAATGTCAGCATCAAGTGAAGCTCGCGTATCAGGAGTTGTGGTGTAGGGGACGCAACATCACGTGAAGCTCATGTGCCTGTTTGATTTTGACACAGCATGTCTTGACTTATAGATTGACAGCTTTTGGTTCCATTATGGCACACATGGGGGGAATCAAAGCCACTTTAGATATGATGGATCAATCTTCCTCATCTCTACGCTAAAAAAGACAAGAAAAACTCATCAAAATCTTGGGAATTCCACTATGGGGTATCCATGCTTTATTACATATACCTTGGATGCCCACTGTAACAATGGGAAAAATGATGCTGTAATTAAAGAAAAAATTGATGTAACTTCTCATATGATCCCTGAGACTTTGAGGGAAGACAACACGACGAAAATAATCCAAAGAAACATGAAGTACACTGAGGTAACCCAGGCCCAAAGCCTTGGCCCTCCCAGCTCTGCCCCCAACGTCATACGCCTATATACCAAAACAGCAATACACCCTACAGAAGTGGCGAAGAAAACAAGCAGAGAAAAGCTAAGTCCCTCTGCATTCTTGATCCGCAGTGGTTCTCTATATGCGATAAAGTTGTATGCTGTGTCAATAAGCCAAGGAATGCCAATGCCAATGTATATGTTGACTGAATTGCTGCAAACAGAATACAGGGAGAAAAAGCGATTTGAGTAGCTGACAAATTATACACTGCCTTTACATGAGAATTGCATTCTGAATTTAAAGGCTTATAACTTATGGACCCTAGAAAAATATAAAGAGAAGAGACAAATCACTGAACTAGCCTTGTTTGTTTTCGCAGATGAGATGACATGAGTTGAGATAAAAGTTGAAAATTGAATAAAATCTTATTAGAATATATTGTTTTAATATTATTATTGTTTTGAGATTTGAAAAAATTGAATTGTTTATTTTATTTCGCGTGAAAATTTGAAAAAGTTGTAATGATTAGGTGAGATGAGATGTGTTGTGAAAAAAACGAGTAATGTTATGGGAGCAACCACAATCTAGATTTATTCCCCTCTCAGCCGATAATTGTATTACTTGACCTCATTATACACATAATTTCATTTCCTTGAGGTTTCAGAGAAATTATTATTACTATTTTTGTTTTGGGGGTGGGGGGAAGAAAGATAGGCTTCAACTCGACATGTTATCGTCTATCCGGGATCTCATGAAAAATGGGGTATAAGTTTCCTTCATCATTTGATTCTCATGAAATGCGTAGCGACAATAATTTGAAATTTCACAGATAATTCTAACCTAGCCAGTAACCATTGATTGTCAACCATGAATAATTCAAGTCTCCTTGCCAGTAACCTAATGATCTTAATATGTAAAAAGGCCCCAAATGGGAACTATGTCTCGAGAAATACCTGCAAGTGATGTTTGCAATGGCAGAGTCTGCTGTTGTCTGACGTTCAGCAGCAATCTTGCTTGCCACTAAATCTGGCCATGAAGTTCCACCTGCTAGTGCTGTAAATGCTATGACATATGCATTTATTCCTAAAGAAAAAGAACAACATAAAAATGGATAAATGCTTTATCATAGGCAAAGTCATATGTATCATCAACCATGCAAAGGGAGATGAGATTTTATTTTCAGAAAGGATGAAAACCTGTGACACAACTTATAAGATCTGTCAGCTGGGTTACAATATAAGCTATCCCACTGATGAAAAGTAGAGAGCATATAAATGCGATCCAGCCATGAGCAATATGGTAGGGAGGCACAAAAGCAAACAGAAATCTCCATGGGGCAAGAAGTAACTGCCAGGAAATGCTTGCTACTCTGAGATAGACATTGTTGAGTTTTCTTGATTCTTTTCTTTCCAGCTGTTCAAGGAACCAGAATTTTTTAACTGGAAATCAATTATTACACTTGAAAGGTTAAAAATAATTAAACAGAAGCACCAGGTTGCAAATCATTCTGAAATAATTTGCACGATCTGTATGAATCGTCAGAAATTTAAAATATATACATAAAAAAACTTTAGGTGTGGTATTAAACTTTGAAATCAGAGATGTAAGACACCACGCACTCTTATAACATAACAAGGAGATGATTCAAAGGAAGTTGCATTCCAAAAACTACTTTCGGTGATGCTGTTGAACTAGAGAAAAGAAGAGAAACACTGTTGAAACTAAGATGTTCCTTCAAAGCATTCAACATATATACTTACAAAAAAAAAACATTTCACTTGTACAGCTTGAAATACAATACCATGAGTGCATCCTCAAATTGCAGTTTCCAAAGTTGGAGAAAATGAGAATCTTTTAAACTGATATTGTCTTGAGTATCTTTGTTGGAGCATTCAGCAGAACCATCATTGACAGAAACTTTTTGGTACACCAGACCTGCATGCATAAACTTTCAGATGGAGAAACCCAATTTTGATTTAGAAGTGCCAGAAAAGATGTCCCATAAGTTTATGCAACAAAACTGAACACTATACTTCAATCCATCTTTACAGTACCTCCAAGCATTTGGTGTGCATTTCTTTATCATACCCGAGCCCTAAGGATTTAATTTAGGATATTTTTTCTTACAAAGTTGACTAATATCTTATAAACAATGATTGATGGTCATAAATGTCTATATAGGAGCCAATAGGTACCATATTAATTGCTGTTTCATTACGTTGTAAATGCTTAATTGTATTTAGGTGCCAGTTAGGGGGACAAGGATCCTCTCCATTTCAAGTGAAATATGGTATCCATTGAGTATAAAACATGGGCTAATTTGATCATTTCAGTTATCAACATATTGTGAAATGACTAAAATACCCCATGATTTACAGTAAATGGATACTATCCATTGCATTCTAAATGGAGAATCCTATTCCCAGTTAGGGTAGTATTAAACGGTCAAACCTGCTATAGAGGTAAGTATTAAAAAACTTGCCAAACTAGGACAATATTTAGACCTGAGAGAGCAAGAGAAGCTGTCTGGAAGCCCTAGGAATCTGTAGGTCTATTTTTATATGATAGAAAAGATTTGCCTAAACTGAAGTCAAGGAAAAAGAGTTTCTAAAGTCCAAAAATCAGAGCACTTTAAGCCTAGGATTACTACCTTTTTATAATTGAAAAGACTAGAGACTTTTAGAGCATCCTCAATGGATTAGCTAAAAGCTAAATCCATTTAGTATTTAGCTATTAGAGAGCAAAATATGCTCACAATGGAGTAGCTAAATTCCAAATAATACAGTGACTTTCAAAAGTTTTTCTAAATTTGAAGGTTACTGTACATACATCAAATACATATTTTATCAATTATTTCTCTCTCTTTCTTTCTATCACATATTTTATCACAATTGATATATTAATTTGAGTTAGTGATATATTAATTTAATTAGAATATGATTATTAATTAATATATAATAGGTAGAACAGTAAAATATGATAAAATAAAATAAATTAATAATTAAAAAAATTAAATATTTTTGAAATTTTTTTTTTTTATAAGTTAAAAGTTTTATTAAGCACAATGTAATAGGCGAAGCCCAAGTACACAAGAAGTATACAAAAGAAACACCTAGTTACATTCTAGTACTAGAAAAGCGAAGACAAGAATTCGTTTACAGCCCCTCCCTCGAGTACAATAGCAGAGAACCAGCCAAGTAGAGTGCTTATAAAAAACTTCCAAAATGCATCTCTATTGCATTCCCTATCATTAAAGCACTTCTCGTTTCTCTCCAACCAAATACACCACATAATACACAGAGGCATCATCTTCCATGCAGCTGCCACTTGGGAACAAGTATGCATTTGAAAGTTGGTCCAGCTTGCTAGAAAATCGACCATTGCT
Source organism: Juglans regia (assembly GCF_001411555.2). NCBI lineage: Eukaryota > Viridiplantae > Streptophyta > Magnoliopsida > Fagales > Juglandaceae > Juglans > Juglans regia. Next base: position 11,293,487 of record NC_049908.1, read on the forward strand.
TCTGGCATAACCCACAGCTCAGCCCAACCCTTCCAAACACTCCATCCCACAGCACCTTAGCCATTTCACAGTGAAGTAGTAGATGGTTCATTGATTCCGCTTCTTTCTTGCACATAAAGCACCAGTCCAAAACAATCATTCCGCGCTTCCTCAAGTTATCTATAGTCTAAATATTCCCTATTGCCGCTGTCCATACGAAAAAAGCCATCCTTGTGGGAACATGAGCCTTCCAAATCCTCTTCCAAGGAAAGCAAATATGATGCTGATTTAGTATCACCTTATAGTATGACCGAACTGTAAACTTTTTAGAGGTTGTTTGTCTCCAGCATAGTTGGTCCATGCCCTGTCTTCTTATCTCCACTGAATACAACAATCTAAAAAAATTAGTAACCTCCTCTACTTCCCAATCCTGGGCAGATCTAGAGAAACTTACATCCCAAAGCACCACTCCATTGGAAAGACTCATAAACTCTGAAACTGAAGCTTGCTTATTATTCGCCAATCTGAAGACAACCGGAAAGGCTATAGACAATTCAGTATCCCCACACCAAACATCAGACCAGAATCTGATTTTTGAACCATCACCAACCGAGAAGTTAACTTGTTTCAAGAAACAACCCCAACCTTTCCTAATAAACTTCCATAGACTCACACCATATGAACCCCTACATTCCTTGGTACACCAACCTCCCCAATCACTACCATACCTTCAATCAATCACCCCCCTCCACAATGCTTCCTCTTCCCCATGGTATCTCCATAGCCACTTCCGCAACAACGCCTCATTAAAACTACATAAGCTATGAATACCCAAACCTCCATCAACAATCGGACAACAAAATTTTTTCCAACTCACTAGGGGAGTTTTAGTCTCCTCTCCCATACCTCCCCACAAAAAATCTTTATACAATTTTTCAATACGATTGGCCACACCAACTGGTAAAGGGAATAAAGATAGAAAGTAGGTTGGAAAATTAGAGAGAATACTCTTTATAAGAGTAATCTTACCCCCTTTAGATAAATATGTCTTTTTCCATGCTGCCAACTTCCTCTCTATCTTCTCGACCACCCCATCTCAAATGTGTTTGGCCTTAAAAGATGCCCCTAGCAGTAGTCCCAAATATTTTATGGGCAGAAAAGCAACTTTGCACTCCAAAAAGTTTGCCAAATGACGAATGTTATGGACTTCTCCCACCGGTACCAACTCCGATTTACTTAAGTTCACTTTTAATCTAGAGATGGCTTGAAAACACAGTAGGACAGCCCTCAAAACTTGAATTTGTTCCCCAACAGCCTCACAAAAAATAAGGGTATCATCAGCGAAAAGCAAGTGTGATATTGTAGCAGGACCATTAGAATTAGAACCCACTGAAAAACCTGAGATAAATCCTGCTCCTACCACTAGCTCCACCATGCAACTCAAAGCCTCTATAACAATATCAAATAGGAAGGGAGATAAGGGATCCCCCTGTCTCAATCCTCTTGAACTCGGAAAATATCCACAAGGCTGCCCATTAACAAGCACAGAAAAACGGGCAGTTGAAATACAATGGCTTATCCAGCCACACCACTTATCTTTAAAGCTGCATCTTCTAAGCATGTATACAAAAGAAAATTTCAGTTTTACATGATCATATGTTTTTTCCATGTCCAATTTACAGAGGACCCCTGGAGCCCCTTCCCGCATGCGGCTATCTACACATTCATTTGCAATCAACACTGAATCTATGATTTGTCGTCCTCTAACAAAGGCATTTTGAGATTTAAAAATGATCTTCTCCATCAATTTGCTCATTCTATTTGCTAACACCTTTGAAATAATCTTATAGACACTACTTACCAAACTGATTGGGCGAAACTCCAACTCCGAAGCACCCGCTCTCTTTGGAATCAAGGCAATAAAAGTGGCATTCAAAATCTTCTCAAACTTTTGAAACTCATAAAATTCATGAAATACCTTCATCACATCCTCCGGCACAATCTCCCAACAATATTGGAAGAATGCCATAGAAACCCATTCGGCCCGAGAGCTTTGTCTCTTCTCATTCCACACACCACCCGATGCACCTCAAGCTCTTCAAACGGCCTCTTAAGCCAACTTGCTGAAAAATCATCCACTGCTGCAAAGTTCAATCCATCAATCTTAGATCTCCAAGCTTCCGTCTCACTTAGGAGAGAACTAAAAAACTGCACAGCATGCTCTTGGATCTCGGCAGGTGAGGATAGCAGATTATTTTCAGTTCTCAACATCTCAATAGCATTGTTACGTCTATGAGAATTAGCCATTTTATGAAAGAAGCTAGTGCACTTATCTCCCTCTTCAAGCCAAAGAACTCTCGACTTTTGCCTCCATGATATTTCTTCCCTCAAAAGAACCCTCTCAAGTTCTATTTTTACTTCGTTCTTCCTAGACAAACTCCCCTCACTATCCCCATCAGCTTCCAAGGATTGAAGCTCATCCCAAAGGGCTTTTTTCTGCTGCTCAACATTCCCAAAAACCTCCTTATTCCATATCTTCAAATTAACTTTTAGGGCTTTGAGTTTACTAGCCAAAACAAAACTAGGAGTCCCCTCAAACTAATACGACAGCCACCAACTTTTTACCTTATCAACGAAGCCCTCCACTTCCAGCCACATATTTTCAAACTTAAAGTACCGTTTGCCCTCATGAATACCCCCACACTCAAGAATAATGGGCAAGTGGTCTGATCCTACCCTTGGAAATCATTTTTGGCACAACTTCGGATAGTGAGCTTCCCACGAAGATGATACTAAAAATCTGTCAAATCTTGAACCGCCTCTAGAATTGGACCACGTATACTCACCCCCCACCAACGGCAAATCCAGCAGTTCCAAATCAAAGGTCAGCTATGAGAAAACCTCCATAACTGTAGTCATCGAAGATGGACCCTCCCGCTCACTTGGGAATCAAACTATATTGAAATCCCCACATATACACCAAGGTAAATCCCACACAGAATACAACCCTGATACTTCATCCCACAGCAAGTTTCTATCCCAATCCCTATTGGGACCGTATACACTTGTTAATGCCCATTACCACCCATCTTCCATGTTTCTTAATACACATGCCACCAAGTAATCTCCAATGCACTTTTCTACCATCTCGACTACTCTACTATCCCACATGACTAGCACTCCACCAGAAGCACTCGAAGAGGCTAAATAAGTCCAGCCTACAAACGAACCTCTCCACAAGCTACTAATTACATTCTTGTCAATAATGAAGCTACCAACTATGAATCATGGACCTAATGCGAAGGCGTTTATTGACATTATTGATCCCCCTTACATTCCAAGACAATATTTTAGGCGTCATTAACTGGAATAGCTTCCTTCCCCTTTGATCTATCCCTCCCCAAAGTACCCTCCTTATTGTCATAATTAATAGAACAATGCAATCTTTTCAACTCCCGCTCCTTTCTCACAAATGACTTCTCAGCCATGGATCGACCAGCTTCAATGGCAACTAAAAGTGCCATCAATTGTTCTTCATAACCATCATAAAAGAGACCCACACAACTTTGAATCTCCTCCACTTTTTTAAAAACTCAGTCTGAAGTTTCCTTGGACACAATCTAAAGAGGAGTTATCTGTAACGGTGATGAACTACCCATCTCCTCCTCATAAATAGCTACTTCAAGTTGTGGGTCCGAAACCAACTATCATGCTCTTCCATTTCAAGTAGTGCAAAATCAACTTGCCTGCTTCCTTATAAGTTCAGAAAATGCTCCAGTAAACAATTACCCCCTTCCACCATCCTCGCGTGAATGACCACAGAGGTCAGAACCTCATTATGTCCCTCAGCAGCCTCGACAATTTCCCCTGCCTCCCTTTCCAGAACATGGTGGACCATCTCTAACCCACCCAAGGCTTCATCTGTGCCTATCGACACTTTCTGGTTCAGAGGTGGAAACACCTGTGCTATTATCAACGCCATTACAGTGTCTCGGGAATGAGCCGATATAGCCTTGCCTTTGCTCGCGAGAAGTTCGCCTTTACTCATCACGGTTGATGTCGGAATCTCACTATCTACCTTCGTCAACCAAGTCTGTGTAGGAGCCGAGACGATGGGAGCTAAGCTAACGGCAAAACTGCTTGAGTTCACCCCTCCAAGCTCCACAGACCCTGCTGCTGGCGGCTGTGCTTCCGTCGAAGCTTCGAGGGCCTTCGATGCCACTGTGTGAGGCTTCGCCGGCGACGGTGACATTGACCCACATGCCGCTGGGCCCGCCCTGAGCTGCGACTTCTTCCTCCATGCAAAACCTTTCAGTTGGGTCCGCTCAGGCCCGATATTATGTTGAGGCTGGACCTTCCCTTTAGACCTACATACCTAGCCCACACCCAACGCCTCATTCCCCCTTTTCAAAAGAGAAGGCTCCGGCCCACTCCCCAGGCCCAAACTCAACCCCATGACCTCTTTACCCAATACGCACCGTATCATCCCTTTTACTTTAATGGCCATCTCTTCCAATGCAACCTGCATATCCCACAAATCCTTCAAAACAATTACATCGTTTTGCCTAGACACACCTCTGCCATCACCCTCCCGCCTCTGTACACCTACCAAAACAGGAACTTCACCTGCTCTATTCAGGTCTGCCGAAGCAGAAATTCTTGCGTCTCGAGGTGTCTGCACAACCTCCATGTACAACCGAGCCAACAGGAATGCTATTGTCGACGATGATGCTAGACCTCTCCCCTGACCACCTTTGTTGCCCAACTCCCTCACAGCCACCGCAAGCTTCCTCCACCCCAATCCATCCCTTTCCCCAGGGATAAAGATGAAACTCCGAGGCCCTCCTCCACTGTACTCCACCAGGGCCAAGAAATTGCCACAGGAGTTGGAACCCTGCTGCGTGATGTACCCTCCGTTTCCATCCCTATAAGCAGAGTAATACACCTTTCTCCCATGCTTAAAACATTCCTCCAAAGCCCTTGACACCCAAACCCAATCTCAAGGTTTGCGATCCTTTCCAACCTATCTTGTTGATAAGCACTTCCCGTCCCTCTGCCTGTATCTCGAACACCTTCAATTCAATTGCTATACTACTCACGGAAGAAATATTCTTCCAAGGTTGCCTCAGACACCCCGTCCAACAAGAGCCCACAACCACCACGGACTACGTGAACTCACAGAAGGAGATATTGTGTACGGAGAGAAAAATAAGGAGAGAGAGTCTGTTCCAAAAATAAGTGGATGCTAGACAATGTGGAGATTTGATGTGAATAACCAAAACCAAATTCATCTTATATTATTTTATTATTATATAATGAAAAAATAGTTATTTCAATGTGGAGATTTATGTAAATGGAATAGCCAATAGTCAAATTTCTCTTACATTCATAAAAAATGTCCTTTAACTTTGGCCAATCCATTGAGGATGCCAGACATCCAAAAACTGCTAAAATGTCAGCAGCTAACTGAGTTGGCTATCTCCCCAAAATTGACCATAATAATGACCCGAATTTGCAACCATAATAACTCTCCAAACAAAACCCCCAAACCCTAGAACTATCATCCAAAAATTTAAGGAAAATCATTCCCCAAACTAGTGCCCTTCACAGCACACATTGTCCTAAGTTTTCGTCAAGAAATCCAAGGAGAAACCATAGGGGAACCTTTTCCAAATGTGATGCAGCCATAGATGAGGAAACAACCTTGAGTTTCCAATGTCATCTTCAATAAAATTCCCGTAAAATCAGTGCACAGGCTTGTGTTGTCTACCATTTTTAACATCTTGACAGCATCTTCTTTCAAGCCTTGAAGGATCCCTAGATACTGCACTCATACTGCAAACTATAAGTTTGACTCAAGGTGAGTTTTAGTAGGTATCCTCGCAAGAATTTCGAAATGCCTACTTTTTATGAGACCTAATGGGTTATTTATTGTTTATATTATGTCAAAACATCAAATTCTACGGCTAGGGAGCACAAGGGATCAACATTGAGAAGAGGAAACCAAGTGCACAGATACTATTCTTAGATTTTCCTTTATTACACAGCTGTGAAAACTTTAGGTAAGAACTTTTTCAGGCAGGGTTATGATTTAGTAGTGTGATACTATGATAGATTAGTTATTGAAGGAATAATTTCGTGACTGCAAACTTTTATACATGATTTCTAAGAATGAAACAAAATGGATTCTTTGCGTTTTCAGTTTAAATTTTCTACAAGTTTTCATCATCACATCATACATAGATATTTAGATTTTAAGCTTGATGCATTATTACGTGATATAATCCCTTATATATGTTATCTAAGGGTGGGACTTGGCTACTGCAGAAAGTCCTGCAGCCCAAATGCCCAATAGATGCAGCCGTGTGGACCTTCTTTGGAGGCCGTGATAGGAATTTAAGACTGTAGATTGCCCCCATTTAAGACTGTAGATTGCCTGCCCCCAATGAGTCATCCTTGGAATGTGGAATTTCCTAAGCATTGAGGCGTACATTGGGGTTATAACGGGCAAAACCCCACTAGAACAAGGCCGGCTACATAGCCCAAATGCATAACCACACATGCACACACAAAGACTTCAAGACATTCTAACACCCTAAATGCTTACTGTCAAGGCCTAATTTCCCTGAACATAAGACCCTAAAATGAATTTAAAGACTAGATAGAGTACACGCAAACCATCAACTAGAGGGCACTAAAAGTCACCAAACACCCAAGTGCATGTTTGCTGGGAAATCCTGCATATGCCCCTTGCAGTAACGGATAGCCATAAGTAATCTTTTTAAAGAATATTCAATCACAGTAGGATTGGGAATAAGTAAAAAAAAGGGTCAGCACACTAAGTTGCATAAAAGGAAGTGAAATGCTCACTTCATAGGAAGCAAATCATACTACAAAGTGTGATGTGATCATCCATTAACAAAAATGTTATTTTCTTCGAAAATACAATGGTCCATTAAAGGAAACCAGATCTGTTTCTACTTACACAAGTGTGAATAACAGACAATGTGTACTTTCCTAGGTTGCGAAGGAAAAATTCATATTTTGTGCAAGCTAGGAGATAAGGTAATTAGATATGACCTTGCCTTTATGGTTTGCACATAATAAATGATATGATTTTTTCTAATGTTTCCAAGTTATATTGCCACTAATTGGTACCTGTTCTGAAGAAGCCCCCTTTTCTGTATCTTGTATGATTTCAGAAAATACAAGTTTTTATACATGTTTTATGTTGCGTGCAACGAGTGATGACCATATCTCAACTATGACCCCACTCATACTGCAATGAGACGGTGTCGGGATTGTTAAGATTGGCAACCTTGAGAAAAGGTTTAAATGTGCCTTGGCCACTTAATGAATGAAATAAAACAATGTTTGGAATGTGTGAAATGTTTGGAACCAGATTTTATGATGTTCTTTAAAGGTAAAATGTTCATACTGTTATATACTCCATGATGTATCTAGTTATCGAGTATTCAATTAACTTTTGTTTATTATGTTTTAAATGTCCAGATGAAGATGAATGACCCTACAGGCCAGGGAAGATAGAGTTGAAGTCGATGTTTTTTTTTTTTCTGACAAGTGAATCGAAGTCAATACTTAGCAGGGGTTTTTTAATAAGTGCTAGAAGTGCACCAAAGGCTTTATGATTTTATTTTATTTATTTATTGCATTAAAGAAAGTTTTCCATTATGTATTTATCGGTAGTAATGTTTTAGCTCATTGGTTAAGTTTCTTATCAAAGATTGCTTAAGTGTTTGATTTACAGAATTTGTAATCTTGGTGCTATGATATGAATGATATGTAGCATTCTATCCTTAAAGGGATGTCATTAACAAAGACTTTCATTATTACTTAATAAAGGGTTTAAGAAATAGGGGTTTTAAATATTAGGGTTTCTTAGCTATAAAATAGGTGGCACATCTGTCTAGAAGGAAATCCTTGTTCAACTAGGATTTCTCAGCTTTCTTGGACTCTTTTCGACCAATCCTAGTAGAACTAGGTTTGGGCCTTGCTTTTTCTTTAGTTCTAGGTCTTAATCTCAATTTTAACACATCTTTAAAACCCATAAAAATAGACCTCCGAAAATTTAATATGTGTGTGTGTGTGTGTGTGTGTGTGTGTATCACGAATACAAAAGTTCTAGATTACCCAAGTTGGATGAGACAGATGGGTACCAGTTTCATTTCTCGAATGAATGGAGAAAATATCAACAACGCCCCTGATTTCATCTTCACCAACTTGGTTTATCTCAGAGAGATCATTATAGGCATTGGTATTGTATTCGCATGGAGTCGCTTCTGCCGGCACCCAGTCCTCTGGCCTCTCAGTTCTTTTCCTAGAGAAGCAGAAAATCTCAGAGACAGAAAATCACGCAAATCTAACCAGAGTAGTCACTGAATACATCCGAAAGACGAGAAAGAAATACACGCTAAAATGGAAAACAAGATTTGCAAACTATGTAGATCAAAAGACACAGCACATACAGAGGAAGAGCCAAGTAGGGCCAGCGCTTGTCTTGAGCATAAGCATGAGTCAGCAGTAGTCCAAATTGCAGTACTGTTAATAAGGCCTCCCACAGGGTAACCACATTCGGAGTCCATACCTACAGCATAATGTAAACCCTTTTCTTTACAGTGTTCTTAGCACGTGTCAGCTAATATAAATACCCGTTCAACAGTCTGTGGTCAAAATAAGACTGATTGATCATCATCTCCAAATAGGAACCCAGCTATGAACTCAAAGATCACTAGTCATGAGTTCTTTTGATGATGGGATATGTGAAATCAATATATGGAACTGCATATGCACATATAGCCATTGACCCAAAAATGCATGGGACCATGAATTGAAACCAATCCATTGGATAAAAAAGAATTAAGGGTCTAAATGAGAACATTCATCCAAGGAATTATGTTGTAAACCATAGTTCTGACTCCAGGGAAAAAAATCGTGACGGTGCAAAACAAGGAGAACATCACTTCAAATTACCTCTAATATTATGTATAACCAAACATAAGCCCAAAAAGACCAAAAGAGCTCCACTAGCCAAACCCCTATATCAGATATCTTTTTCAACTCTCCAGCTTTTGGAACAACAACACAAACAGCATGGATGGGAAAAAGGTCAAATGCAGCAGAGCCAACAAGCGTTCCAGGACCCAAACCTACAAATTTTGGGGATTATAAGAATGTCATAGATATGAACTAAAAAAGTATTCATAAAAAGTATTCATCACAAATGCTACACATATATCAAATCAAAATTGAGGAAAATATTTTGCAATTCAATTTGAAAAAGTAAGGAATAGAAATAAATCACATGGTGAAAAGACTGTTCACATTCTCACCCAGAATCTCATCTTACAATAATAGAGAATGGTATAGAATCATAGATCAACCAGAAGAAGGATGCGTAGAAATATGGTACAGAAAAATAAGACGCCTATTATGCAGCATAAATTTCAAAACCCGAAGAACAGTGTAGTTCAGTAAGTCAATATAAATTCTAGAACTATTTTCTTTTTTTTTATAAGTTTTCTAGAACTATTTTCTTACTTTTACAAAGGAAAGAAATAAACTTATATAGCAAACCTCCTGCGTACAGCTCGCCAATGTTTCTTATGGCATCGATAGTGGCTAATGATATTTGAGGAAAGCTAGTCCCAAAGGCCAGGAGGGCAATGTCTGCAATTGTGTAATTCCACACCTTTTCATATCTGACAATCTCATTGCCAGTAGAAGGATCTATCTTTACAACTTTCCGTGTTTGCTTCACAACATTTTCCATCGAGCGGAAGAAACGAGCAGTTATAGCTGACAACCCAATGAAACAGTAAGCAAGACCAAGAAAATACAGTAAGGTCCTAATACCAGCCCCAAGGTTGGTTTCCCAACGGAATAATAGGTAGGCTTCACATGTTTCAAGCTCAAGAATATTGGAAAGACGAGATATGTTTTCTGCGATATGCTTTTGTGCAGAGGCCATCTAAAGAAGCCCCAAATCACAGCTCAAGCATGCAACATCAATGACCCCAAGACAGCAGTAAGACGATCTGAAAAAAAAAATGGTTAGCTACAAATCAGTAAGAATGACCCTTCATCAAATAATGTCAAGGCAACAGTGATAGAGCACCAGTAGTAGTCCACAACATAGATGATACTAGACCGAGCAAACTAAAGAGTAGTCTACATTGAAGGTTTTGCATTTTCTTTTGTTTTTATAATCTTTTAATAAATAGAAAATCCACTTAAGAAGCTACTGCTGAAAGCAGTAGGCTCAATATAACCTCTTTGAATAGAAATCTCAATCCAAATTCAATTCCCATAGAATAAATTGACAGATAAATAGATAACCCAAGTTACTAACTCAGCGAACTCTTCAACTAAACCAAATACGCGTAATCTAGATCTTTAACATGAAACTTACGTGCATCAACAAGTAGATATTTTTAAAAGCAGTAAAAGATTAAAAACCCGATACTCAATTACACAAAAGCAGTAAAAGATATTTTTAAAAACCCACAATTCGCAGTCGATATTCCACTGAAACCAAACACGTAGGTCTCAATTTTAGTTCCAAAGATTAAAAAAAAAAAAAAGTATTAATTCAGCATCGAAAGGGAAGAACAATAAAGAGATGACTGGTGTACACACCTCATAAAGTCTTAAACGGTGAATGAAAGGGCCGCCGGAGAGTCGCCTGCGGAGTAATGAACTGCCGGACGCTGTAAAACAAAAAATGAGTGTTTCCAGGAGCAGACAGTGGAGATTTTAGGGAGATGTAGACGGTATTGTAGGCGGACAGAGACATGCATGGTTTTCGATCGGTTGTTCAAATTTTTCAAGACAACGGAAAACAAAACAAATTGCAGTGTTAATGAGTATCTGTACCATACATTCTTGAACGAGATTGCTCGAAAAGTTGACCAACCTGTGAATGGAACGTCGAGAATCACATGTAAAAGCTCATTGGTTTAGAGTAATGTAAGATACAAATGGACAAGTATCGTATAAAATTTTTGTAAAATAATAAATTTTATTAATAAATAATAATTTTTTTATACTTTTTTTAAAATAGAATCTATTTTTTATAAGAACTTATATGTAATTTGTCTATTTAGAATTTATACAAATCATATTTTTATGTTTTTATAATTACATGAAAAATTTTACTTTAATTTACATACGTGCAGGTATTAATTATATGTTAAAGACGATGAAATTTCAAGTTTAAAATTTAAATTTTTTTTAAAAAACTGATAAAATCAATCTTAAACGTAAAATTATAAATAAAATTATAAGAAAAATGGTAAATACATAGACTGTTTTCACTATTTGAACATATTACTGTTTTTAAAGAAATTATTAATAGACTGATATAATTCAATTATTAAAAAAGTATTTAAAAGGTTTGTCTTAAATAAAAGACATTAAAAATACCAAAAACAATATTAAAAATTGAAAAAAAAGGAAAAAAAAAATTCCTAAAAACGAGAAAAAAAAAAGCAACATATACATTTTTTAAAGTTTTTTTTTATTAAATTGCTAACTTGGCATAAAAATGCTTTGTGTGAATTTCTTTATTGATTAATATATAATATTAAGTATGCCACGTAGCATTTTTTGAGATACATTGAAAATTCAGATAGCCTTTTTTTTTGTTTTTAAATGATTGAAAATCTAAATACTTAGTTCTATAAGTAACCCCAAATTTTGTTCTTTTTATGTAATTTATTTCTCGTCAAGACTCAAAATTTGGCTGTGAAGAAATTTATGGACCTAATTCATCTCATAAAATCGATTCTATAAGAGATGATTGTTCATTCCTTATAAACATGTTCAAGACCTTATTCACAAGCAATGTGAGATTATTCTTCAATACCCTCCCCCACGTGCAGATTAGTACTATTTTTATAGTCCTTATCACGAGATAAGTAGTGTAGATCATCATTCGTCCTGTAATAGGTTCTGATACCATGAAGAAATTCATGAACCTAACTCATCTCATAAAATCGATTCTACAAGAGATGATTGTTCATTTTTTATAAATGTGTCTAAGACCTTATTTACAGATAATGCGAGATTATTCTTCGACAGATTGCAAAGCTGTTGCCTGTTGGAGTCTTTTCATTTTATTTTATTTTTGTGTGTAAACGAGAAGGAGAAGGGCATACCAAAGCTGTTATCAAAAGTCAGATTGAGACAAAGAAACTTGGACATTTATTTTGGTTTTATTTGATATGAAAAGACCGACCTTCAAAATATCACCTAAAAAGCTAAATACATCCCTCTCATCGCTTGAGATTTTTGACAAAGTCAGCATCACACAGCTAGCTGTTGCGTGATGCTAATCAGAGAAGGGCCAAAAACCTCTCTAAACCACATGAAGAACATGGCCATGATAATGAACAGTAATAACAAAAATGTGATTTGCTTTGTGTTTACTTCTGTTCACAGTAATAAGCCGACGGCACCCTTCACGGCTATACTTTACTCGACGATGACTTCATACCCAAGGTACGTCCTTCGGGTCTTGCTGATTACTTTCTTGGCTAAAAGATACTCCACCATATCTTCGTCTGTTCTTGCCAATGCTATCGACTTGTGTATTCGAGCGGACTCAAATTATATATTAGGGGATCCCATAAAACTTTTAATAATGTCAGTATGTCTTCTTATTTTGTTTCCTTATTTTGATTATTTATATATTTATTTTTTTTTAAAAAAATTAATTTTTTTAAAATTTTATTTAGTTACTGATTAAAGAATTGACTATTAATATATTGATAATTTTTTTATTTTTTTAAAATGTTAAAATAATGTGAAAAGGAAAAATTAAAAAAATTAAAAAATATGAATTTTGCCTAGACAGCACGACCAGCTGTCACTGCTGGGCGACATTCTAGCATCACTCTAAATTTTTATAAATCCTCTATATGTGTTGCTCATTTTTCTAAATAACTTCTGTATATTATTTATTTACAATGAATTAGCCCCTCCAAAGTTAAATTAGATTTTAATTCTGAAAAAATTAAGTTTGAGTAAACATTGTACAAATAATTATGATCGATGATATAAGAAAATTTATCTTCAAGAATTTATTGAGTAAATTAAAAACATTACGAGCCTTATGTGTCAAAATATCCCAAACTTTACGCAACTTTGGACTTGATTCGTTTTAATTAAAAACATATTATTTTATTATAGAATTGTAAAATATTTGTAACTCTATTGCTTCTCATTTAGATGTGTTGCCCTAACAAGGAAAAAAAAAAATTCCCACTTTTTCTTGGTATTGGTGTAGCCAAATGCAAATGCAAACACATAGCTAACAATCTTACATTGGATTAATGCATTGGATTAGTCATATGCAAATTTTTTACTTACTATGAATAATGTTTCTATGTGTATTTTCAGATCTACTGTTCATCCTTATTCCTTTATTTTACTACTTTTTTCTCTCTCCTCTCACTGGCTCTCTCTCTCTCATCCAATGACTTTTTTTTTTTTTTTCTCTTCTCTCGACTTTTCCTTTTCTCCTCACACTCAACAGACCCTTCTCTCGACAGACAAACCCTCGCAGCTTGTAAGGAACCTAATGAAAGGAACAGTAATATAGACAATAAAAGAAGAATCAAGAACAAGAAAGATGAAGATAATGGCTACGCCTTGGAGTATTTGAGATCCCCAATTTGTCCCAAATGAGAACACACGTTTAGAATATTTTCTAAATTCCAGATGCCCCACAACGACCCTCTCCCCTCTACATATAATGGCCTTGTTTGAATTTACAGACCACCTCAATTCATCTCAACTCATATCATTTTCATTATTACAACTTTCTCAAATTTTCACACAAAATATAATAAACAATTCAAGTTTTTCAAATCTAAAAACAACTTTATTGAATTCTCACACAAAATATAATAAACAATTCAACTTTTTCAAATTTTAAAATAATAATAATATTAAAAAATAATATTCTAAAAATATTTTATTTTACTATTCACAAACCATCTCAATCATCTCTAAATTTAAACAACTCCTTTCAGCAACAGCAAACTAAGGCCATGGGCCAATTGTAACTAAACATTAACTAGGCCCATGGTGACATATTTTTTGACTTGCTTGTAGATCGGCTGGGTTTTATTTTTTTTATTGTATTGGACTTGTTGGAGTTGCTGGTTGGTTGCATTGGAGTTTTATTGTTGGAGTTGCTGGTTGGTTACTGCTTCGAAGTTGGTTGCTGGTTACATGATAATGGATTTTGATAAATTAAATTTGTACGGTGTGTATATATATTTATATATATTCATGTAATGTAATGGAATGTCATTGATTTTGATACATGGAATTTGTATTGTAGACAACTTTCTGTATGTTAAACTAGTTTGAGACAGCTTTCTGAAATTAGTTGATATTCAATTTTAAGTTGATAAAATTGGTGTTGGCGGCACAGGTTATCATTTTAAGTTGATGAAATTGGTGTATATTGTAGATCTTATGTAGTGAGTTTTAATCACAAAATATATTAAAAAAAAAAAGGAAAAAAATAATATTAATAAAATAATATTTATTATTATTTTGGCTAAAAAATGCATAATTTGATGTGTAAGTCTTTCTTGAATGGCATAGGCAACCTCCAAAACATGTGATTTTATATTTACATTTGGCTACACTATTGCCAATGCTCTATGCAAGTGCTATCTTTAAAAAAAATATTGTACTGTTTTACTTTTTCCATGCTATACATAAGTAACAAAGAATATGCTTTTCCCATGTGGCCCATTGAAGGAAGATTTCAAAATCCAAAAAACTAGAGCTAGAATTTTCCTATCAATCTACCAGTAGTCTTTGCAAGAGCATAATCCACCTGTAAAATGGTGAAATCGATTGCAATCTCTAACCACAATCTCTCGGTTAAACACCCTAGATATCATCTTTATTGCAACATGACAATCACTACATATCCTCAGGTTCTTAACAATTCGAATTGGGGTACCTGGACTCGTCTTTAAAAAGCAATATGCAATGGCCAGCTTTTCGCTGTGAAGGGATAGAGCCAACTCCCTTCCTTCCTCGTCCAAATCAAGCAACACCTCTTTAGTATTTCCCACATAACCCTCCATCCTCAACCTACTCATAATCTCGTCAAGCATCTTATAGATCTCTCTGGTTCCTGGATGAGAATCATCTCCCACCAAAAACTCATGAAGTACACCTCCCACCTCAACCGAACTGCAGCCAGGAACTTTCTTGATCCCCCCTGCCTCCATAACATTTCTCACGTGCCTTACGTCTGCCCACCTTCCCATTTTTGCATACACATTGGATAGAAGCACGTAGGCACCACTGTTTGTGGGATCCAACTCAATTACTCTTTTAAGGGCAATCTCACATGTTTCAATGTTCCCATGCATCCTTGAACCACTAAGTAGAGCACCCCACACCAGCACATCAGGCTCCATAGGCATAGATTTGATCAAAACCCATGCCTCCTCAATAAGACCAGCTCTTCCATAAAGGTCTACCATGCAACCATAGTGCTGGATCAAGGGAGTAATATCAAACTCCTCGCTCATCCTCCTAAAATACTCTTTCCCTTCACTCATCAAGCCTCCATGTACACAAGCACAAAGAACGCACAAAAAGGTTACAGCATTAGGTCTCACCCCATGATTTATCATCTTTGTAAATAATTCAAGGCATTCTTTGGCATGTCCATGCATGGCCAATCCTGAAAGCATAGCGCTCCAAGCCATCACATCCTTACAAAAACCCATATTATCAAATATCCATTTGGCCGTCTCAATACTCCCACATTTAGCATACATGTCTATCAGCGAAGTCCCTAACACCACACCAACTTCCATCCCACATTTGCCAATATAAGCGTGAACCCATTTTCCATGCTCAAGTGCACCCAACCGTCCACAAGCAGAAAGCACAGTCGACATGGTGAACTCATTAGGTCTAACTCCATTGACTCCCACCGTTTGCATCACACGAAACAAGGCCAGTGCTTCTTTATAATAACCACACCTCACATATCCATTTATCATACAAGTCCAAGATATCGCATTTCTTTCAGGCATATCATCAAACAGTTTCCTTGCAATACAAATCAAGCCCATCTTGACCGCTGCATTAATGATCGAGTTCCAAGACGGTAAATCGGGCTGGGAAATCTCATCGAATGCTTGACGTGCGAACGCCAAATCCCCACAGGACGAGTACATGTTGATAAGGGACGTTTGAACAAACGGGTCGTTAGCGAGCCCAAAGAGGAGAATTTGCGCATGGGTTAGTCTTCCTGAGTGGAGGTGAATTGGAGAATTGAAGGACTGGAGAAGGAAAGGGAAGGTATGGAAGTCAGGCTCGACTCCATGGAAGCGCATCCGGAAAAAGACGGAGAGTGCTGTATGGGTTAGGACCTCCGGCCGAGACCCAGCTTGGGCATGGGCTCGAATGAGAGTGTTCCAGATGAAGGATTCAACAGTTGGATAGGCAAGATGAAGAGTAGGGTGCGTGGAAGATATGAGCTTTGTGCAAACTCGCATTGGTGCGAAACCGTATGAGCCGTTTGATACAATGTTTTTTTGCTCCCCTCCTTTATATATGGTCGTAGAAACCTTAAATAGCTGTCCTCTTTTTTATGTATCATGTTGACGCTATAGCCAAACAGACAAAGATCTCTCCTAAAATATAAAACTGACATTGAAGTCTCTCGGAGACTGGGCTTCATAGGTTTTGTGAGGGAATCCACTTGTCAATTTCACCCCCCAACATATTACACCACATTATTATCACGAGTCATAGGATTGTAACGGGAGCAATGCTAGGTACAGTTTTTAAATGGAGATTATAATGTAAGTTTAGGTTATTTTAACTTTAAAATTTTTTAAAATTATAAAACTATCCCTCCTAAAATGATGTTTCTCTCATTTAATAATGTGCATGCACATGCAGTCTCCACTTGAGGACTGTAAATAGAATTTCTCTAGCAACGGAATGTAACAGCCTCTGAGTTATCTAATTTTTTTAATTCATTTTAAAACAGTTGTACAGATTGTAACAAGCAAGTCAATTTCTCTAGTTTAGATTCATTCAAAATAGTTGTTCCTTGAACTTAGGATCTCAAACAAATGTTTGTTATCCCGTATGTGTATTTAACTGCTGCAAATGTATATGAAAAAGGGACTTGATTTCCACAATCTGATATGGTATCAGAGAAACCACGAGTAGTATAAGCCGATCCAATTTTTTTTTTCTCTCTTACCCTGCTCTTCAGCACTCATGGCTACCGAATCTGACCCTGCAACCATTCTCAACACCAATGAGCCACACCAAACTCTTATCAGCATCAACGTTGCTGCTCAAGCGCCTCTCAAACTCACATCTTCCAATTATCTCTCCTGGAAACTGCAGTTCCAAACACTCTTCATTGGCTATGACCTTCTTGGCTATATTGATGGCTCCAAACCATGTCCGCCAACCACTTTGACCCAATCCCAGTTACATTTTATGGACCAGACAGAACCAGCTGATCCTCAACGCTGTCATTGGCTCCTTCTCACCCACCATTATTCCCTTCATAGCTCAAGCCAAAACCTCTAGACAAGCTTGGACCATTCTAGCAAACACCTATGCTAAGCCTTCTCGTGGCCGCATCAAACAAATCAAAAACCAACTCAAAAACACCACCAAAGGCACCCTTAGCATCACTGAATTTATGCAAACCATCAAAACTTGAGCAGATGATCTTGCTTTTCTTGGAGCTTCAATTGTTGAAGAGGAAATCACAGACAAAATCCTAGATGGTCTTAGTGATGATTACAAAGAATTAGTCTGCATTGTCCAAGCAAGAGATACCTCTATCACCTTTGAAGAACTTCATGAAAAACTCCTCAACTTTGAAGCCTCTCTTCAAACAATCCCACCCGAGCTACACCATTTTCCAGCTACTGCAAATCCCACATACCGAACCAATAATAAACATTGGCATCCTTCTCCACCACAAGGCACTACCACCTCCAACTGGCGCCCATCCTTCAACTCAACCAATCGCCCACCTGCTGCAACCAATACATGACCCACTTCATCGCAGGGCCCACGTCCCCCTCCCAGACCATACCTTGGTCACTGCCAAATTTGCAGGATTCAGGATCACACTGCCAAACGGTGTCGTTCATTTCGCCTCGTACCAGTTCAAACTTCCCCCACGTCCAGCTATTCTCAACAAGGAACACCATGGCAACCACAAGCTCATCTTGCCACCAACCCCACCACCACGCCATCCTGGCTTTTGGACAGCGGTGCATCACACCATGTTACATTTGATCTAAGCAACCTCTCCCTGCATGTTCCATACATTGGAACTGATGATATCATGATCGAAGATGGCTCCAATCTTCCCATCACCCACACCGGTTCCACCTCTCTCAAAATTTCTCACAATACCTTTACATTAAACAATGTTCTCTGTGTTCCATCTATGAAAAAGAACCTCACTCTATATCACAATTTTGTCATTCTAACAATGTTTTCATAGAATTCTTACCATCCACTTTTCTTGGGAAGGACCTTCGAATCGGGGCAACACTGCTAAAAGGACAAACTAAAGATGGTGTCTATGAGTGGCCAACCTCCTCCCCTTTGATTGCCTTATCCACAATAAAGACCACTTCCTTCGACTGGTACCATAGATTAGGACATCCTGCTTTTCCAATTCTCAAGCATATTGTATCTAGCAATCATTTAGGCTTATCTTCCTCTTTATCTCCTGATTTCTCATGTAATGCTTGTCTTTGCAATAAAAGCCACAAATTGTATTTCTCCAACTCTACAATTGTCTCTACTAAACCTCTTGAAATCATATTTTCAGATGTCTAGACCTCTCCAATTTTCTCACATAATGGCTTTAAATATTATGTCCTCTTCATTGATCACTTCACTAAATATATCTGATTTTACCCACTCAAACACAAATCTGATGTCAAAGAAGTCTTTAAAAGGTTCAAAGCCATTGTAGAAAAACACTTCAATTTAACCATCAAAACCCTCTACTCTGACAATGGTGGAGAGTACATCTCCCTAGCTAACTTTCATTCAACCAATGGTATCTCTCATCTCACCACTCCACCTCACACACCTGAACACAATGGTTATTCTGAAAGAAGGCACCTTCACATAGTCAAAATAGGCTTTGCTCTCCTCACTCATGCTTCTTTACCCCTCTCCTACTTGACATATGCCTTTGCCTCAACAGTCTACCTCATCAATAGAATGCCCACTCCCACTCTAAATTTGTCCTCACCCTACCACAAGATATTTCTAATAGTACCAAATTACTCGAAATTAAGGGTCTTTGGCTGCTTATGCTACCCTTGGCTCAGACCTTACACATCACACAAACTTGACTCACGGTCCAAGCCGTCTATTTTCCTTGGGTATTCTCTCACTCAAAGTGCATACTACTGCCTTGACCCTTCAACATCCAAACTCTATGTCTCCAGACATGTCAAATTTGTTGAATCTCAGTTTCCCTACTCCTCATTAACTAGTTTGTCCTCTACTACTACTCCCAACACCATCGCCACTTGGATTCCTGCACCAATTAAATTTATCTCATCCTCTTCTCAGCAGTCACTCACTATACCATCTGAAGTCATCGTCCCTCAGCAACCTCTAAGTGCAGCTCCAACAAACCCTCCAGTACATAATCCATCCACCAACACAACCCAAACCAACCATCCCACCTCAACTTCCTTGACATCCTCAACCAATATAACCCCACCACTACATATTTCAACGTCATCTCCTCCTAACCCACCCGAAACTAATCCCCTTCCAACTCACTCAATGACCACCCGAGCCAAGAACCACATTCATAAACCAATAACCAAAATGAACCTTCACACCCAACTCTCTAAATCCAACGACCTTGAACCAACAATAGTGACTAAAGCCCTTCTAGATCTAAAGTGGCGTGAAGCCATGTTTGATGAGTGTGATGCTTTAGCTAGAAATGGAACATGAGAACTTGTTCCACCTGATTCTACACAAAATATAGTTGGGTGTAAATGGATTTTTCGAATTAAACATAACTCTGATGGCTCTATTGACAGGTTCAAAGCACGTTTGGTCGCCAAAGGATTTTATCAAAGACCAGAAGTCAATTACTTAGACACTTTCAATCCTGTTGTAAACCAATCACAGTTCGTGTTGTCCTCAGCCTTGCTGTATCTCAGGGTTGGTCCCTACGCCAACTTGATGTCAACAATGCCTTTCTCCAAGGACACCTCTCCGAGAATGTCTACATGCAACAACCACCAGGTTTTGTTGATTAAGATCATCCATTCTATATCTGCAAACTTCGAAAGGCAATCTATGGCCTCAAACAAGCACCTAGGGCATGGTATCATGAACTTCGCACTTTCCTTCTTCACTCTGGCTTCAAGAATTCTCTTGCAGATACCTCACCATTTGTTCTCACCACTGCTGGACATATTATGTATCTACTTGTCTATGTGGATGACTTAATAATCACTGGTGACAACACTAAGATGATCGACTCCTTTGTTGATGTTCTTGCTCATCGGTTTTCAATTAAAGATCTTGGACAGCTATCTTATTTCTTGGGTGTGGAGGTAGTCCCAAATCAGCACGGTATTTTATTATCTCAAAGGCGTTATATTATGGATATTTTGGCTCGAACTCATATGACTGATGTGAAACCAGTGCTCACTCCCATTCCAACTAGCCCACCTCTGATGTTAAAATCGAGCTCTCCTCTATCTGATCCTATAGAGTACAGAACAGTTGTTGGCAGCCTTCAATACCTCTTGATCATAAGACCAGACCTTGCGTTTGCTATTAACAAGCTGTCTCAATACATGCACACCCCAACAACCAACCATTGGAGCTTTGTTAAACGTCTATTACGCTATCTATGTGGAACCATTAATGAAGGCATCCAAATACATCGACAGTCACCATTAAATCTACATGCCTTTTCAGATCATCTTCATCGTGACTCAACACTCAACTTACACGCCTATTCAGATGCAGATTGCGCAGGTGACAAGGATGATTTTTCATCCACCAGTGCTTATGTCATCTATCTTGGTCGCAATCCAATCTCCTGGAGTTCTAAGAAGCAGATAACTGTTGCAAGATCTTCCACTGAAGCTGAATACAAGTCTGTAGCTAATGCAGCTGCTAAGCTCAACTGGCTTTGTTATCTCCTAACTAACCTTGGTATTCAACTATTTAGTTGTCCCGTTCTATACTGTGACAATGTTGATGCTACCCAACTCTGCTTCAATCACGTATTTCACTCCAGAATGAAACATGTTGCCAACGATTTTCATTTCATCAGGGATCAAGTACAAAATGGTGTCCTTCGGGTTGCTCATGTTTCTTCAGTAGATCAACTTGCTGATGCACTCACCAAGCCTCACCATGCTCGCTTTCTTGTTCTCAAATCCAAGATTGGACTTCTATCTCGAGCTTCATCTTGAGGGGGCATATCATGAGTCATAGGATTGCAATGGATTGTAACAGCCTCTGAGTTATCTATTTTTTTTAATTCATTTCAAAACAGTTGTACAGATTGTAATAAGCCCGTCAGTTTCTCTAGTTTAGATTCATTCAAAATAGTTGTTCCTTTAGTTGTTCCTTGAACTTAGGATCTCAAACAAATGTTTTTTTTATCCCGTATGTGTATTTAACTGCTGCAAATGTATATGAAAAAGGGACTTGATTTCCACAATCTGATAATTTTATCCAGGTCTCACCTGATCTAAATCAAGTAAAGAAATAATAAACTTAAGAGTGACCCACGGCTCCTTCGCCCAAGCCACTCGCGAAATTTCACATACAATCAGTCCTTCAATTAGGGGTGTACAACTGGCCGGATTTTTTTTCGGTCCAGTACGAAACTTAGAAATTCATATGAATTCAAATGGTTAAATCGGATCAGGTATAAATCCTATTATTTAACCAGTTATACGTAACTGGATTTTTTTTAAAAAAAAATCGTTTTAGTTGCAAATAATTGACAAAGTTGTCAAGAATGGCTTCTTTATCTCACAGTAAATTTACGATTATATAAAAAAAATATATATATATATATATATAAATGCATACAGACATACATGGCAGAAACTTAACCTCCTGAAAAGTATTTTTTTTTATGCACAAATTGGTTCACGGATGCAAGGCTAGATGAGGAAAGATTGGAGGAGGATCTTATCACGTACCTCATTCCTCCTTCCCTTAGAACTCACGAACCAGATCCACAAGAACTTCTATAGAGAGTATACAAACAATGGAATACTAAAATGACAATGGAATTAATCAGAGACATAGGACACAAGAATGAATCACAATGTTACTGAACTAATTAAGAGATTTTCGAGCAATCTCCAAGCTCCTTACAATGGCAGTTCACTAAGATGTTCAATACTCTCATTTACACGATTTTCCCTTTTTATAGAAAACAATAACAAAACTAACTAACAAACTCGTGGAAAACTTCCCAATTTCATCAAGAAAGCAAAACGACGCCGTCCAGACTTATTCTTTATAACCTACAACAACTCAAAACGAAACGTTTCATTAAAACCCAACACCCTCTTTGCGCACCCTTTTTTTAATTCCCAACGCAGTGTATTGAATGGCTGTTAATATTGTTACTTACTGTACAACTATTCCTCGATCCCTCGAACCAAATCCCACACAACCTTCAACCCAGATCCCACATAACATTCTCCCCTTCTCAAAGGACTTGCCCACAAGGCCTTCAACCCAGATCCCACCATTTACAACACAATACCTACCAAATGAGGATAAAGTTGCCTCAACTTCCACAGACATTCCCAAGAGGAATCCTCAGGAGCAGCCCCCACCCCACTCACTAATACTTCAGTCATAGCATGGTTCTCTTTTGCATTCTGCTCTCAAGTATCTCTCATGGCTCAGGTTGCAATTGACTATTAGAATCAGTTGGAGGCAAGGTTGGTAAGGGAATGATATGCTCACCCACCTTCTTCTTTAAACAAGAAACATAGAAAACGGGGTGAATTTTGGATGATGGTGGCAAATCTAGTTTATAAGTTACTGACCCCACTTTCTGCAGAACTTGAAATGGACCATAAAACCTTGGAGCTAGTTTCATGTTGTGACACGTAGCCACAGTCTTCTGCTTATAAGACTAAAGTCTTAAGGAGACCCAATCACCAACCTGAAAAAATATTTTTGTTCTTCCTTTATTAGCAAAAAACTTCATCCTATGATGTGCCTTTGCCATGTTATCCCTCAACAAACTCAACAGTTCATCCCTTGTTCTCAACTGCTGATCCACAACATGATTAGAGGAAATGCCAGGCACATAAGAAATGAGCTTAGGTGGACCATAACCATAAAGAGCCTCGAAAGGAGTCATTTGAATGGAAGAATGTAGAGTAGTGTTATAACACCACTCAACCATAGCCATCCATGAAATCCACTCCTTTGGTTGTTGACTGCAGTAACATCTCAAGTAACCTTCCAAGCATTTATTTAATGCTTCTGTTTGTCCATTAGATTGAGGATGGTATGAAAATGTAAAGTCCAGAGAAACACCTTGCAAGAGAAACAGTTGCTTCCAAAAAGAACTTGTGAAAACTGCATCTCTGTCAGAAACTATGGATCGAGGTAAGCCATGCAACTTGAAAACACCATTAAAAAAAATATGAGCTACCTTAACAGCAATGTAAGGATGAGAGAGAGGAAAGAAATTAGAAAAATTTAGTCAGCCTATCTACTACAGACAGCACTAGAGAAAGCCCATTAGAAAGGGGCAAACCCTCAATGAAATCCATGGATATATCCAACCATGGAGAGTCATGAATAGGTAAAGGTTGTAAGAGGCCAGGGTACTTCACATTCTCACTTTTACTGACTTGACAAGTTTCACATTCCTTAACTAACTTCCTCACATCTATTCTCATACCTGGCCACCAAAAATCCCTTCAGGTCTTTTGAAGAGTCTTGTGATATCCCACATGGCCAGCTTGTGCGTTTTTATGAATATACTACAATGTTTTGGATATAATAGATAAAGATGGGATCACAACTAGTTTGCCCTTTCTAAGTAGCAACCCTTGCTGAGTAGAAAAATGTTTTGGACCTTGTTGTCCTTACTACAATTTAGGATCCAAATCAACATAATCAGGACATAAAGAGTAACTTTGCTTGAGTTCTTCAATCCACAAGGGAGTGGGAAAAGAGATCATAGCCACCACAGCTTGTTCTTCCTCATCTTTCCTTGAAAGAGCATTAGCAACCTAATTTTCCTTGCCCTTCTTATAATCCAATGTGAAATCATAACCAATGAGTTTGGAAAACCATTTATGTTGTGCCTCAGTACCCATTTTCTGTTCCACAAAAAACTTTAGAGCTTGTTGATTGGTCTTGATTTTAAAGGAATGGCCCAACAGATAAGGCCTCCATCTCTAAACAGTAGACACCAAAGCCAAAAGTTCTTTTTCATAGGTTGATAATAGCAAAGCTTTCCCTTTCAAAGCTTTGCTATAAAAAGCTATAGGTTGAGACTCTTGCATCAAGACTGCCCAAAGACCTATACCAAAAACATCACACTCAATGGTGAAAACTTTTGTGAAATCTGGCAACCTCAACACAGGAGGATTGCTAACAGCTGCTTTCAACAATTCAAATGCAATAGTAGCCTTATCACTCCAACAAAAAGAATTTTTCTTCAATAAATCTGTTTTAGGAACAGGCCAATTTACCATAATTGCAGTCTTTGCTGGATCTGTTTGTACCCCTTTTCCAGATATGATGTGGCCCAAATACTCGACATCTTGCACTCCAAACTTACACTTAGACATCTTGGCATAAAGAGTATGCTGTCTTAATGTATCTAAAACAGTCTTCACATGCAACAAATGCTCAGTCATATCCTTACTGTATAGGAGGATATCATAAAAAAAAACTAAGACAAACATTCTTAAAAAAGGCTTGAAAATGTGGTTCATTAAACCTTAAAATGTGGCAGGAGCATTAGTGAGTCCAAATGGCATTACTAAAAACTCATAGTGGCCCTCATGAGTTATAAGAGCTGTCTTTGGAATATCCCCTTCCCTCCACGAATCTAATGGTATCTAGCTCTTAAATCCAACTTTGAAAAAATTCTAGCCCCAAATAATTCATCAAGTAATTCATCTATAACATGAATTGGAAACTTATCTTTGATAGTTTCCTGGTTTAGGGCCCTATAGTCTATGCACATACGCCAAGTGCCATCAACTTTCTTAACCAACAATACAAGAGAAGAAAATGGACTTTGGCTAGGCCTGACCACACCAGATTGCATCAAGTCATGGATAATTTTCTCAATCTCAGATTTCTGGTAATGAGGATACCTGTATGGTCGAACTGAAATAGGAGAAACGCTCTCCTTGAGGTTGATTGGATGGTCAAAAGCTCTTCTTGGAGGCAAGCCAACAGGTTCAGCAAATACATCACTAAACTCCTTGAGTAAGTCAGCCATTGGTCCTTGTACACAAACTTCCACAGGTTGTTGCTCAATAGGCATCAACTGTAACAACCAGCTTTGTTTATTCACAAAATGGGACTTAAATCTTGTCATACCAGACATCATTTGTATACTGGCACAATTTAAACCTTGTAAGCTCACCATTTGGCCATCCCAATCAAATTGTATGGACATATCGACAAAATTCCAAGTAATAGAGCCTAAGGTCCTCAACCATTGAACCCCAAGGACAACATCACATCCTCCCAATACCAAAACATGGAAGGGCACAGAAAATCTTGAGCCTTGAATCTTAAAGGTCTCCACTCCACTACCTTGACTTTTCTCCATTGGCCACTCTAACTTGCAAACTAGAGGCTTGGTGAACCATCAATTTAGCATCCTGGACCACTAAAGGATCCACAAAATTATGTGTGCTCCCAGAATCTACTAGGATTTCCACGTCACAAGGACCAACACAACCATGCAATCTCATAGTATTCGCACTAATAGAACCAGAAATAGCATTGATAGACACTTCTAAGGCATCAACATCTGTAAGCTCATGTTCTATATCTTCGATACA
Source organism: Juglans regia (assembly GCF_001411555.2). Classification (NCBI taxonomy): domain Eukaryota; kingdom Viridiplantae; phylum Streptophyta; class Magnoliopsida; order Fagales; family Juglandaceae; genus Juglans; species Juglans regia. Next base: position 11,319,595 of record NC_049908.1, read on the forward strand.
CATAGGCCCCTCAGTATTAGATTGGTGTAAGTCCTTAACATCAGCTTGAATAAAGTAAACCTTGGTCTTTTTACAAACATGATTCAGATTCCATCTTTCTTCACAATGAAAACATAAACCCTTCCTTCTCTTCTCATCCATCTGAGAAGCATTCACCCTCTTCTAGGGAGTAACATTCTTACTGCCTTCATCACTTAGATCTTTAAGTCCACTTTGATTAATTGGCCATTTATCAGCATAATGGCCATTTGGCCTCCAAGGTTTCCTTGAAGACAAGACATACTCTTCTTGTAGCTTGGCCAAGCTAAGGGCAATCCTTAAGTTCATTGGATTAAACATTTTGACAGGAATTCTAATGTCATCTTTCAAACCACTGATATAGCAGCTCATTTTATGTCCATCAGACAAACCTTTCAACCTATTAGACAATGCCTCAAATTGTGTAGTATAAGAACTAACAAAACTAGTCTGTTTTAGTCTGGTCAACACCTCCATTGGATCATCAAATGCTGATGGTCCAAATCTACGTTGCATAGCCACCACCAAGGTCTCCCAGAATTAAATTGGCCAGAATCCAAGGCATTTTGGTACCATACCAATGCCTCACCTTCCATATGGTGCGATGCCACCATTAATTTATGATGAAAAGGTACTTGAAGGCAATCAAAATATTGATTAGCCTTAAAGATCCATCCCACAAGATCAAGACCACTAAAACAAGGAAAATCCAACCTAAAACTCTTCTAAAAAGCACCTCTTTCCTCATGATTCCTAGGCACATGATCTCTTTCTCGGGACACCTTCCTATCACTACGAGACATTACATTAATAGTCTCAACAATAGATCTCAGCATATCGAAAAGTAGATCTAACCTTTCTGCTATCCCCGTGATGGTATGCTGCTGATGTTCAAGCTGTAATTGTACTGTTTCATGCTGTTTCTGAGATGCATCTTTAATTGCACCACGCGTTCCTTCTGCAATCACGACCTCTGTTGGAAGGATCGTCTACTGTTGACACCAATTGTCACGTACCTCATTGCTCATTCCCTTGGAACTCAAGAACCAGATCCACAAGAACTTCCACAAAGAGTGCACAAACAATGAAATACTGAAATGCCAATGGAATTAATCAGAGAAGTAGGACACAAGAATGAATCACAGTGTTATTGTACTAATTGAGAGATTTTCGAGCAATCTCCAAGCTCCTTACAATGGCAGTTCACTAAGATGTTCAATACTCTCCTTTACACGATTTCCCCTTTTCATAGAAAACAATAACAGAACTAACTAACAAACTCAGGAAAAACTTCCCAATTTCATCAAGAAAGCAAAACGACGCCATCCAGACTTATTCTTTATAACCTACAACAATTCAAAATGAAACATTTCATTAAAACCCAACGCCCTCGTTGCGCATCGTTTTATTAATTCCCAACACACCTATTGAATGGTTGTTAATATCGTTACTTACTGAACATTTATTCCTCAATCCCTCAAGCCAAATCCCACACAACCTTCAACCCAGATCCCACATAACAGATCTACAGGTGTTGTTTTCCCAAAGAAAAGCATAAGCATTGTGCATGAAAGGTAGCCATTTGTGCTGCATGAACTGAGAAGGAAGATCATCCAAGCAAATAGATATGTGAAGATTGGGACAGCCGCCTTGAGATTCTTCTCTCTCTCTCTCTCAACCTATGAACACGAGCAGCTAGCACCTATGTCCTTACATTTTTTTTTTTAAATATTTTTTCCTTCTTGTGAGGGAATTTCCCCCTCACTCGTAAGCCCACTAGGCATTTGGTCGAGAATAATGGGTTTCACCCCGATTTCCAACCCTAGGGTCCAAATTTGCCCATGAAGCAACTCGCCTGTAAGGAAAAGTAAGCAATGATGGTTGATGGGACAGACGGGCTTGACACCACTCGACCGCATCTCGCTCATGGAGACTTGTATAGGGCAGAACGGGAAAGACGAATAACCTTTGATCTTCTGACATGGGAATATCGACGAACCACCAAAGACATCAGCAAAATAAAGCAAATTGGGGAACCATGCTTCATTAATAGCACCACTACCCAAGCAACATGCCACATTAATGGCACCGTAGCAGAGAAACACCACATATAAAGGACTCTAACAAAATGAACAGTAAAAAAGACGTAGGCTCCACGGGGGTAGGCATGATCTATCTCCCCCAAACTCTCGGTATAAATAACGATTTTCAGGTATGAAAAAACTCTCTAGACTCTCATTATTTACAAATTTTCAAAATACTCTACTGACTTTGGCATCGGAGATTCTCCAGCCTCAAGGCCGCCCTCTCTCATCTACTTTCTTTTTCATTTTAGCAGGCCTATCTTTGAAGACTTGAGTTGCTAAAACCTAACTTAAAGATATACAAAACAAGACGTTAACCCTTCTTATTTTGCAGGGCCTTCCGTCTTTTCTACTAATACTAATATCCCATCAAGGATTAACAGGAAAGGAAATCATAGAAATTTTCTTCAGTTTAATTCCTAAAACTTCACATGATTTTAGATTGATAAATCTATATTTTTTTATTCAATTTTTAAATTAACATGGTTAATCGCTTTGTCAGATGCTTGAAACAAGAGCAGAGGAGTTCTTCCTGAAACCATTTCAATTATTTGACGTGAATAAGCATAAACCCCATTTGTTGGAAGTGTAAAACTCATAGATTTGTTCGTGTAAAATTAATGTTTTATATTGTGATGTAAACAATATAATATGTAGTAATATCGTGTGTTGATGTCTATTATTATTTATTTTGTTCTATAAAATTTGAATGGGCAATAAAAGTTTTAAAATGCCTATAAAAATTTTTATTATATAAAAAATAATAAACATAAAGGCTATAAAAAAAGTCTTTTAAAAAGTGTTAAATTTTAAGAAAAAAAATCAAAAATAAAAAACCGTATATAAAATCCGAATATCTGAATACAATCTAGATACCCGATTTTAAAACCGGCCAAGATCCGAATATCCGTCCAAGTTAAAACCGGGCAGATATCTGCCCGCATTTAAAAATGGGGATCCACACCCCTACCTTCAATCCTTCCTAGGCCACTGAACACATCTCTCTGATTTGCTGCATTGCGTATGGGTCCTGGAGTAGTTTCCTGTCTTGGAAAGCCAGCCGGAGGGCATCCGGATACCTTGTCATCCAACTACAATGCCTATAGGGCGAAGTTTATCTAGTCTTCCGGGTACAAAATCACACTACAAGATCTAATATGACCTTCCTATGTTGCCCACTGGAACTGTGAATAAATCAGACAACTCAACAAGCCGCTCAAAATTAACTCGGTCAAATACGAGCTCGACTCGTTTCATTCATTAAATGGGACATTTACAAATACAAATTTATAATGTAACTCGTATAAAACTCAACTCAACACTTATAAACTCATATAAACTCATATTTATGATGACAAAAATATCTAAGTACATAAAATTACAAGATATAATACAAAGAATCTATCTTATTAAAAGAAATTAGCTTGTAAATAAGCTCAAACTAGCTCGGTAATAAGCTCAAGTTCAACTCATGTGCATATTAAAATTAAACGAATAAGACTTTACTATCCACTACTCGCTCGAACTCAGATAGTTTACACTCCTAATGCCATGACACAGTGCTTACCCCGCTGTCCTTTCTCTGCATAATGCCATGCCATACACGAGAAATCCACTCACTCATAAAACAAATTCACATTAAGGATGCCTTAAATAAAAAGGCGACCTAATAAACCTAAGTGCTCCCAATCACAACCAACAAAAAACCAAACACATATAAGAACCCAAAAATGGAAGACTGGCATTCGACTGATCATCATCATCATACACAACATGTTTACTAAAACTACAAGTTTTTCCACCAGCCACACAAGTTAAAATGCACATCAAATAAAAGAAAAAATCGCTCCTCTCCTGTTATTGCCAATGTGGCAAAGAGACATCTAAGCAAGACAAGTTTAAACAAGACATGAAGGAGAAGTAGACAATAGACAATATTCATCAAAGGGGATAAAACATATACACCAAAACATCAACTACTTGATTGAAATGACGACTTGGAAGCAGAAAAATGAGACGTGCAGCACCATGAATTAATGGCCACAAAACCAAAGCAATTATATGAAGCTCATAATAACCATCACTTATCATAACCAAAATCCAAAAACAAACACGAATTGCATCGTGGATAACACAGACTTGAAGTAAAACACCAAACAACCCCACCTACTAAATCAACCAAGCGTGCTAATAGATGGTGACACAATACAAAAATACTAGATCTTCAATCTTCCTCCTCGCCCTCATTCTCGGCGATGTTGAAGTATCTCAATTCATAAACATTTCTGTCCTTGTTGGAAGAAATCACCCGAAGCCAATCCCTCACGTTGTGCTTCTTCAAGTACTTCTTAGTCAAGTATTTAAGGTACCTGAGAAACACACTAAAAGTCATACCTAGGTGGGAAAAAGAACGGAGAGTTACGCATGTTATAGACACAATACGCAGGTACAAAGCTTCAAAACTCAAAAAAAAAAAAAAAAAAACTACTATTTCAGCACACAGATGAACAGAGAAAAGAGCATTTGTTAGGAACTATTATAGAGTTCCAAAGACAAAATCATTAGGCCTAAATCCACGATTTTTCCGTCTCAATGCCTACAACCTCTAGATCTTTCAGTTTTCCTAACTCCGGCGTGGAATTAAAATTGCATTATCCAAAACAAATAGGAAAATTTAAGAACCCATGCAGCCATTTGAGAAAAAAATGAAACTACGAAACTAAAACTGAACCAATTAAACGAACATCGCAGTCAAACAATAAGGTTATTGATACTACGCTACAACTACAAAGCACAGTCCAACAATCTGAGTTCTGCGTATACGCATACCGTTTGGAGAAGTTGCTATCAGAGGTGACAGAGATCTTGCTCTTGTCTCGGGTGACGGTGATGGATTCGCCGAGAGCGCCGGCCTTGCCTCCAACCTTGATCCGCTCCTGAAGGAATTTCTCCAGGGAGGCGATGTCCATGATCTTATCCTCCACCGGCTTCGCGCAGTCAATCACGAACGTCGCTCCCTTCTTCTTCCCCTTTGCCACCACCGCTGCCGCCCCACGGCTCATTTTCGCTGCGACTCTTCACTGCCCGGTATGATCCAGAGAGGGAGACGACACGAGCTTGGCTGTGAAAGATAGAAAGCACAGTAAGCACTGTCGTGCCTGCCTATCTAGGGTTTTTGGTTATCTAAAACGACGTCGTCGGATATTTTCTTGGGCTGGGCCGACGCTGGGAACTGAAGTTGTTCTAAACTTCCAAACCTGCCCACAAGGCCCGACTTTCAGCCCAAATCATGGATATATTGTATTATTTACTTGTTAAAAATTAAAAATGCATACTTGAATGTTACGAACTTACGTGAAGGGCCTGTGCTGCGTATCAGCCGCACACCGCAGCACACCGCCTAATTTTTTTTTTTTTTTTCAGTCGCACACTCCAGCACACTGCATAATTTATTTTTATTTTTTCAGTCGCACACTCCAGCACACTGCATAATTTATTTTTTTTTTTCATTCAATGCATTAGGTGTGCGCCGGCTTTCATAAATAGTAGGCTTACATTTATATTTTCTCTACGTGAATAGCCTTATCTCAACCAGTACGGTTTATTTGTTTTTGTAGATGAGATGAGATGAATTGAGATTAAAGTTAAAAAATTAAATAAAATATTGTTATAATATATTTTTTAATATTATTTTTATTTTAAAATTTGAAAAAATTGAATTGTTTATTTTATTTTGTATTAAAAGTTAAAAAAATTATAATGATGAGATGAGATGAGATGAGATATTTTTTGAAAAGAAAGGAGGCCAACGGTTCCAAAACCTTGCAGTAAACAGCACACTATATATTAGCAACGAAAATAATTTCTTTGCATTATTAATTGAGTTTTGCAAATTATTACATTCGATTATTTGCATTAAAAAATCAACTAATAGCAACAAAATTAATTCGTTGCAAAAAACCCAATGTCTTGTAGTGACGATCGATCTTCCGCTGCAAGTAGTACTGAAACTTATGAATAAAATCATGGGGTACAATTTAAAATTATAATAATAAAAAAAAAGAATTAGCGAACTAATTGGTTTTAAGGAAAGGTATTTATTCTTGTTACGGTACGTACGAATTATGTGCAAGACTGGTTAATATACATGATTTATACAACATCATGCGTCATCACACACGCCAAGCGGCAAGCGCACCACAAATCTTGTGCCCTGCCAAGATGACAACCTTTTTCACGTTTCATACACTAACTATATTTCACGTTTTATATATATACTAGTGCAGGAGAAACGTGCTAAGCACGTTTGCCTAGTTTACTGAAATGGTTAATTTTAAAAAATAATGTAATTCTTAAAAAAAATATAAATTTTAATCAATAAACAATTTTAATTTCAATAAACAATCAATAAATAATTTCATTGATTTCTACACTGAACAATACAAGCAATCAAATTATCTATACTTTAAATAAAAATGAAACGAATATAACAAAATAATATATCAAATCAAAAAATATCATCACATATGAGAATTCTTAAATAAAATATTTACTAAAATTTATTTGTTCTTCAAAGCAAGTGGCAAATAAAAATTATAAGCAAGGACCAGCTTGTTATATTTTTTAGTATATATTTTACATTTTTTAGCAATAACAATAACAATACTTATTATAACATTTGATTAGTTGACATTTCATAATTTTAGAATTATGCTAATAACTAACTAATTTTTATTTATGTATTTCCAGATATTACATGAGTTTTTTTATTGGATAGATTTTTATGAAATCATATTATCCGTATTAATTGATAATTTAGTCATTATATATATTGGTAATGAAGAAGTTAAAAGTCTAATTACCTTAAAATATTGCTAAAAAAGAAGTATTTGTAAAACAATTAATTGACTTAAAATATTCTCTTTTTTTTCTTGACCCGTACTGCTTTTTTGGCCATTATAGGCTTAGAGCATGTTCATGTAAGTGCTTGATAAGGGTGGTCTTGAAGGAAAAAAAAAACCATGTTGGTAGTGGTGCTGTGTCTCGTAGATATACCATGCTTTAATGGCCAGCTAGTTTGCTCGCAACCCAAGAAAAACATCTCTCTATATGTAATGCTGCAGTGAAGAAACGTGAGGATACTCTACAAGTCTGGCCACATTCGTGAATAATGATCTTACGATTTCAATCCAGAGCACACAAAAGACAAGAAAGTTGCTGTTTTCAAAGCTGTTACCGTGATCTAACGTTGAGTTAACGGAGAGATAACGGAAAACAAGAATTTCCGTTTAGTGGCCGTTTCATAGCCACTTATATAATAAGTATAGATATATATATATATATATATATATATATATATACTAGCGGTTGGGCAATGTGCGAGACACATTTGCTCGGTTGAAAAATAATTTATTTTGTAAAATATAAATATGTTTTGGGTTAAAAAAAAAAAACGTAATCATAAATAAAATAAGTAATATATAGAGAATTTTTTATAAACTCAATTTCTACACCTAATAAGTGAAAAGAGATGTGGAGAATTTTTGTGATAGTGATAATACTTCACTGCATAAATCGAAGCAATCTAACCGAAGAAAAAAAAAAAGAAGTGGTAAAATGAAGGGTTGAATTTAAATCTTAAAAATTTTAATGTACTAGCAGCAGCCTCGTCCTTCAAAAAATAACACACGTAGACATCATATCCTTATATATGATTTGGATCGATGTATTAATAGTAGTGACATGGTTTGTGAATAGTAATATATAAAATTATTTGAATTAAGATGTCTTATTTGATTTTAGAAAATGAGAGAAAAAAAGTTAAAATAAAAATATTATAAAAGTTAAAATATTATTGGAATATAATTTTTTAATGTAGTTTTTGTTTTAAAATTTAAAAAATTTATATTTAAGAAAATTGTAATGATTAGATTAACAAATTAAAAAATATTTTATATTTAAATAATATTTTAAAAAATATATAAAAGTTTCTGAAAACTTAAGAATCTATTAATCTCTTCCTCGAACTCAATAATTTTGTTGGGGAAGAGATAGATTGTCAATTCCCTCCTGACCCAATGATGTTGTAAATTTTTTATTTTTTTAAAAATGTTTATGATGATTAAAAAAATACATGAAAAAAAGGAAAGAAAAATAAAAAAATGAAATACACATTCATGATATATTTTCAAGTTACTTTTTTATTAATTGTAGTAGTTCTCTTTAGTTAATTAAGAATATTATCATATTTAAATTATGTTAAAACTCTAATTATTTATATAGTTATACTTTTTAAAAAATATTTAACAAAATTTCATTATTTATTTAATGATGAAATATTAGTATTTTATAAATGGCTTGGTTATTTTGAAATTAGTGGTACTTGTGTAAAATCCTGTATGGCGTAAGATTTTCTAATTGAAAAAAAAAAAGCATGTTTGCCACATCTGTCAAATTGAAGAAAAAAATAAAGTGTAATTTTAAATATTAAAATAGTCTAATGTATAAGAATAAAATTATTATTTATTTATGTTCATCATTTATTATGAAATTTAAATTATATTAAAAATTCAAATTAATTAGATAGTTTTTTTCTCTTAAAAATGTACAGTAAAATTTTATCATTTATTTAATGATAAAAAATTATTATTTTATAAATTAAAATTGATTTTTAGTATATGATATAATAAACAGTAATAAGATATACGAAAAAAACATGCGAAGAAAAAAAAAACAGTTTCTTTATTAATCATTTAAAACTCAAAAATCAATATTTTTTTCACTTTTTCTTTCTTCCTCTCTCTCATTCCCTACACACGATTGCGGTATTACGTTACACATTGGCATTCATACGGACAAAAAAAAAAAAAATCTTTACTGTTCATCATACTGTCGATGAACAGTAATAAGATATGAAAAAAAAAAAAAAACGGCTGATTTAGATTTACTGTTCACGATGAACAGTAATGAACAGTAACATTATAGGCGCTTTTAAGTAATAGGCAGATATAAATATATATTCAATCTGTCACTATAAAAAATTTATTTATTTTTGACCAATTAATTTTAACGAAATGGTTATTTATATTTAAAATAAATTTTTTTTAATCACAAATAATCTTTTCACTGTAAATAAATAGTTACGAATACTATTTTTCTTGTAATGTGCGTACAAATGCAAAAAATGGTTAACATACAATGATATTTAAAAAGACAATATATTTTCATCAATTTATGTAAAGTTTATGCAAAATAGCTAGAATTGTGCCATAACGATTCTCTTCATCTATGTAAAATATTTTTAATTTATTCTTTTTCTTTTTCACACAATCACATTTTTTTTAAAAAAAAAGGAGTGAATAAAGAATAAAATAAAAATATGCAAATAATAAAAAAATAAAAAATAGATAAAATGATATGTAGAGTACTCAGTACTGTTATATATATATATATATATATATATATATATATATATATATATATCTCGAAAATTATTGCATGGTTAAAATAGATAAAGGAATTTTTATTTCCTCGAATAAAACTCACAAACTAACAATATTAAATCATTAAGCGTTTACTGTCACCCTCTTTGCTCGTACGTGCATCCCTCACACCAGACTCTTCCCGTTTCACTCATTCTCCCTCTTTACCAACCATAACGTCTCTCTCTCTCTCTCTCTCAAAGAGAAGCTCACCTCTTTCACCTTGCAAGTACCTTTTCACGAGACTAACGTGCACTCATCCGTTTCACATATAAGCAGCCATCCCACCCCCTTTCTCTTTTGCTCAATCAAATTAAACCAACAACGTCGTCGACTGATCTATATATTCCCATGGCCGAGCCACAAGGTGACGACAGTACTACATCTGGAACTCGACGTAAGGGAATGGGAAAGCGAGCTTTGGCACCGGCAGAGGTAGAGCCGGCCGTTTCAGCAGCAGCGGCTCCATGCGGAGCATGCAAGTTTTTGAGGAGGAAGTGCGTGAGTGGGTGTATTTTTGCACCCCACTTCGGCTCAGACCAAGGAGCTGCGCGGTTTGCAGCAGTGCACAAGGTGTTTGGAGCAAGCAACGTGTCTAAGCTCTTAGTGCATGTCCCAGTGAACCGGAGACACGATGCTGTGGTTACAATCTCGTACGAAGCTCAGGCGAGGTTGTCCGATCCTGTTTTCGGTTGTGTTTCCACCATACTTGCTTTACAACAGCAGGTATTTTCTCAGATTGCTTTACTTACAGTAACTAGCTAGATACGCCTGACAACTACTAAATATATAGTTTTTTAGTTGCCTACAGGCCGGACGGGTGCCAAACGTGTCTTCCCACCGACTAATAGGAATATGCCACGTAGGCATTTCTTAGAAGAGTAAAATGAATTGAAATGCATTGAATCTTGTCTTATAGTCAAAAGAATTACTTCTCTCTTTCTTTATCTCTCTCCTCTCGATTATTTGCTTTGCCTCTCCCCTTCCTTCTCGATTATCCTCTCCCATGGACCCATAGAGCAATTCTAGTTGCATACAAAGGCAATAATATGGTTCTTGATCGGTGGAAAACCCGAAAGTTGGTGGCCCAAATATGGTTCTTGAGCGATTCAACTGGATGTGCTATAGTTCATAAAGCCTTTGCGGTCTATGATGATTTTATTAATCGTTGTTTGATTGTTGAGCAAATGAAATATTGCAAGATGTTAAGATTCGGGATCTTCATATCTGGGCATAAAGTGAAATTCCTTACTTCCAAAATCTCATGTTATTCTGATTATACCAACTTGGTTTTATTGATATGCATGTGTGTGTGTTTTCTTATCATTTTATGGAAGATTATCATTTATAGAAGTATTATGAAAGATCTAAAGGATTTTGAAAGAGGGGTGGGAAGTTCAATGGCATTAGGAAAATGGGCCTGCTCTGTCATGTAGATGGTTTCCGTCGTGCCGATGGGTTTCGTTGAGAGATGTGATTTTGTGTTTGGCACCCCAGATTCGGGAGGGAGAGAGAATGAGAGAGGTGATTTTGTGTTTAACTAAGAAAACCCAGATTCGAGAGAGAGAGAGAGAGAGAGAGAGAGAGAGAGAGAGAGAGGTAATTCTTCTGACTGTAAGACAAGATCCAATGCATTTCACTTCATATCACTCTCCCATGGAATGGAATGCCTACGTGGCATATTCTTATTGGCCGGTGGGAAGATACGTTTGACACCTATTTGGCCTGAAACTTTTTCCTTTTCTTAAACAGAACTAGAATCATGGATAAATTTTCTAACGAAAAAATATATATATTTTTTGACAAAATCAATATTCTCTTAATTAATCTTCAATTAAATGTTAATAATCTTTTATGGTTATCACATAGTACTCTTATCAACTTTGTAAATCAAACCAAATAGTTGATACAATCATATCACTGGTATGCATGAGCGGATACACACATATATATTAAAATAAATATAAATAATTAAATTTATTTTTTTCTATTGGTTTCAATTTTTAAGATAAGTATTGATAACTTTACATACATGGTATTAAAGTAGAGGTTCTGAATTTAAATTTTAACTCTACATAAATTTTTGAGATAAGTAGTGATTTCACAATATATATATATATATATGTAAGTGTGTGTGAGAAAGGTGAAGTATATGTAATCTAAAACAAATTAAACTGACAAAGAAAAACTGGTCATGTTGTGTGATCTCCAGGTGGCATCATTGCAAGCGGAGCTGGCAATGGTGCAAACTCAGCTCATAAACAGTAGGTTTGCATTCGCAAATGCCATTCAGAACTCACATCAACATGCGCATGAGGAGCAGCATCAACAGCAACAACAACATGAACAGCGTGACTTTCAAACAGTGCTGCAACCCGACTACTCCAACAATTCTTCTGCTTCCACTAACCTTGTCAACAAAATCAATGGCTTCACCACCACAGAATTCGACCTTGTAGGGGATACTACTGCTCCAATATCCTCCCAAAGCCTAGACCCTTTAGTACTACGACCGCTTTCAAGACCCTCCCAGGATGAGGAAGAATATGAGGAAGAGAGCCGGATTCCACCCGTTTTCGTCAATAAAACTCTTCACCTGAGTTGACTTCGTACAATTTTCCTATTTTTCATACAGAACATGACTTTCTTTAACCATCTATACATACGTATGTTAGTGTTCGTCCTGGTCCATAAAATATGTATGTCAATGGGATAAAGGATCGTGAGTTTCCAATGGTATATATATATATATATATATATATATATATATATATAGCTTAGGGATCACTTGTTACGAACAAGTAGGCACGGCAGAAACATGCAGGGAGTTGACTGACTGTTTATGCAACCAAAAGATGATATTTAATAAATGTTATGAGTGTGATAATTAGGAATAATCCCAAGTTATTCTTGAGAATAACTAGAATTTATTACTAGAGAATATCAAAAGAGTTGATCGATGCATTTGCTTTCAAGCAGGCTAGGAGCTGTTTGTAGGACTCCTTCCAGTGCCTCTCTCTAGAGAACCTTGAGCTAGCGCTCTTCTCTCAACAACCCACACACACACACACACACACACACACATATATATATATATATATATATAGGGAAAAGCTCTCCTAACTTCTTCCCTTCCTTGCCTGATCACACAGAGTAGTCTCCATGTATCATTTCCTTTATGTGTTTATCATATATAAATACATATATATATGTATATATATTGTATGTATATATATATATATATATTTGAAAGGTTGAAAATGGATCTATGACCTGTGGTACTTCACCATGCAACGTACATGCACGCTCAACAGTCGGGGAGTACTGTGACATCTACAATGATCATCATCTGCATTCCCATGTGTGAGGCTCGTGCACCAATATCTTATCTTTGGTCCCCGCCCGGCCTAACTCACACTCGCCTCAAGCAAGTTTTCTGGCCTCCGATTTATCTACTCCGAGTATTCCTTTTTCATTTCCATTGTCGTATCATGAGCCTCACGTACGTGTCCAAAACCCTATTTGATCTACTACGTACACTACCATCTTCATGTTTTCCCTAAATTTAGAGATTCTCGTACTCTCACGTACGTCCAAGCTGGATGAGGAAACAAAGCTCTTGATGATTTCCCCTCTACAATCTAAATATGACAACGTGCCTTTGCGGTTTAAGCATGCAGCAGTACTGTAACATCAACCACCACTGCAACAAATTTTAGTTTTTAAGGACGAAATAATTTAGGTAAATTTCGTCCAAAGTAATTATTGGAAATGAAATTTAAATTTCTTCTCAAAACATGGATGACTTTATAAACCCGTTCAAATGTCTAAATATCCATTCGATTTGGATCTTCTGTAACAAATTAGATTGTCTCCAAACGTCAAAACCGTTCGAAAGGATAAAAAAATCAGTTCGAATAGACAAATCTTGGCTGAGAAATAATTTATTTTGTTGGAGAAAGTTCAAAACCATTCGAACATCAATTTGTTTGTTTGAACGTGAGAGATTTGGTTGGAAAATTTGGCGAAAAGGTTTCAAGACTGTTTGAACGACACATATTTTGTTCAAACATATTTGAACACCACATTTATACATTCGAACGTATAGTTTGTGCGAAATTAAATTAAAATTGGCGAAATTTTTTTTAAACTTGTTCGAACAAAACATAAATGTGCGAACGGTGATTACCTTGTTCAAAATATAAAAAATGTGTATATATTATATATTATGATTTACTGTAAATTAAAATATTTATGAATTCAGAAATTAATTTTATGTAATTAATTTAAAAATATTTTAGTGATTCTTTTTATGTCAAATCAGATTTTTAGTTAAATACATATTATCATCCATACACTACATAATATAAATCAATAATTAATCTAGAAAAGACAAAAAAAGATTTAATTCATAATTAAAGCAAATTATCAAAACACCAGATACTGTCCATACCAAAAACAAACAAAAAAATATAAAAAAAATATAGAAACTACTATGATCCGAGCTCCCTGCACACATTCTTGATTGCAGCTAATTGTCTCTCTACCTGTGTTAGTCGAGTAGTGAGCGTGACTTGAGTCGCATTAATGGCATGAATCTTTGTATGTAACTCAGAGATACTAGTCTTAATCTTTGTACGCAACGCAGACATGGCAGTATGCATTGCATCGATCACAGCTTATGTGTGTCCGCCAATCTCTGCACACAGTATGTAAGCTATCTCCTGGCAAGTAGATGTGCATGATGCCTCGACCTGTGTAAGTGTCTCACTAATCGATACTCTAGGATCTCCCGACTGTGCATCACAAAAATGAAATCTCGAGTGTCTCGTGCTCCATGAGAGGGTGGTGCTATTGATTGGTTTCATCGGCTCTCATGCACGCTCGGAAACATCTGGCACGACCTAAGAATATAGCAAAAATCGAGTGATCAGAATCCCGAATGAAAGTATATTTGTCGTAATGTATCCAGACCCTGATCGAATCTTCTCGAATATAAACCCCACGATGTCGATAAGAATGCCACGAGTAACCTGTATCATGAATATCGCTCGATCCATGCCAATCTCGGTCTTGTGCTACCGAGAGTTAATATTGTTGACGATTATCATATTCATGATCGAAGAAAGAAGATAAATATGCTTGCATGGTGCTTTTCGTCCTGTCGTATACAAGAGCATCTGGACCAACAATCAAGTCTCTCACATCATGATCAGCGAGGGTATCGACCTCATCTGTGTAAACCGCTCCCTCGTCCTGAGTCGTCTTCGCATCACCCGAAGGATCAAACGATCTCTAGTTAGTATGTTCGGATAGACATCGCGCAGTCTAGGAATATCGAGATATTTAGCAAGTCTGTCCGCTGAAAATATAATTGGAGTTTCTCGGACAGAGATCATGTATGCCTCTCCATCGTCTGGGCTAGCACGATTGTGTTTCTCAGACGATGTCAATATAGGATACGAGCTCTATCTGATCTAGGATTGGTGCCCAACCAAGATCGTTGAATACTGATTAGAGGGAATAACCCTCCCATATAAGATAGTATAAATTAATAAGTTGTATTATCTTACAAATTACTCTATACTTTACTATACTATAACATATATGATACTATATATATGAGAGTAAGATTACTAGTATGTATGATCTTACAAACTCCTCTATACTTTACTATACTATAATATATATGATACTACATATACGAGAGTATAGATTACTAGTATATATGATCGTATAAATTCCTCTATACTTTACTACACTATAATATATATGATACTTTATATTACTAAATTATAGTATAATATATATGTCTATTTTATATTATAGTATACTATTATTTAATATGTATAGTGTAAAAAATAAATATAATTAAACATTAAGGAATATACATTCAAACGGTATCTACACATCGTTCGAAGGCTATATTAGCGTTTGAAAGTTTGAAAAACACATTCGAACGGTTTCTTGGATTTTTGGCACCTCTGAAATAGTGGTGGGAAAGTATCCCGCCAATTAATGAGTAGTGGACTATCGTTTGAACGCTTTAACGAAAAATTTTAAAGCAGAAAAACATGCGAGCTAAAATGTTTTTGTATTCGACCACTAATTATTTACGTTTGAATGGTAAATGAAAAGTTAAAACATTGTGATACCTCATATAATATGGATAAGGATAGGTAGTGTATGAGATCTCATGTTGCTTGGGAATGAGAAGTTCTTGCTCTTTATAAGGTTTCAATGAGGCTCCAATTGTATCATTGACTAGTCCTTTTGGAGTATAGACCATGTGGTTTGAGCCTTCTATTGAAACATTACAAATGATATCAGAGCACTTCTAGCTAGGGATGTAACCGGTCCGGTCCGGTCCGGTTTTGGATAAAACCTAGAAACGAACCGGTAGGTACCGGTTTTGTATTTTTCAAAACCGATTACGCACCGGTTACCCTCATAAACCGGTACTTTCGGTTTTACCGATTTCCGGTCCAGTCCGATCCGGTTTTTCAGTTTTTTTAAAATGTAAATTTCACAATTTGTCATTAAAAAATTGTTTATAAAAAAAAATTGATTTAAAAAAAACTGTTTTATACTTTTATTAATATATTAGACTATATAATAGTATTAATATTAGACTATTGATATAGTTATAAGTTATATATTAGTATTAGTTATAAACTTTTAGTGATTTAGTATTAACATTTTATGTAATAATTTATAAATTATAATAAGAAATTATTTCATATATGAATATATATGTTATATATAAAATTTCACATAAAAATTTATAATTATACATTATATATAAAACTTATATATATTAATATTTAATATATATAAAATATTTTGTATAAAACTTATATATAAAAATATTATTTTTTATTTTTTTTAATCAACCGGTCCAGTCTGGTTCGGTCCGGTCCAAAAAATCCCAGATCCGGAACCGGACAGAAATCGGCCGGTTTTTACGTTTTAAAAACCGGTTCCGGACCGGACCGGTTCAAAACCGGTAAAACCGGTCCAGTCCGGTCCGGTTTTCCGGTTTGAGTTTATACCCCTACTTCTAGCTTGCCGTCAGTCCCTCATTTCCTCTCTTCTCCATTTTCTCTCCAAAATCCTCCATTTTCTTTACATAATCTTTCATTCTATCATCTTACAAAGAAAGCTGCACACTTGTATTGATTAAATGTGTGGTTTTTGTTAATCTACCTTGTACATTAACTAATTTCCAAACAAATTATTGATTTTATAGTTTATATATATTGTGTAAATATTTATTGAAGTGTTTGAAGTTGATATTCGAAATATTTATGTTGTATGTTTGTGGGTAGTGTTTTGTATATATAGTTGCTATTTAAAATATATATGTTGTATATATGTTTCTCATGTTTTCTGAAATTGCATTTTGTCTCTGTTTCATGTTTGGAATCTGGGTTACAACCGTTCAAACACTATAATTTTTCGTTCGAACGAATTATACTGTTCGAACAGACTTCTAAGTATTCGAACGGTTGTACTTTTGAGTTGTAATACTTAAAATTAAAATAGTACTTAGAACATAATTAATTACAAAACTACAATGTATAATTAAAAAATAAGTGAATTATTAATACTTAACTTAAAATTAATACTTAAAAGACAATTAATTAAAAATTATACACTCATAATTAAAAAAAAAGTAATACTTGAATTATAATTAATAATTAAAAAATAATAAACATAAGAATTATTAATACTTAAATTAAAATTAATACTTAAAATATAATTAATTAAAAACTCTAATGTATAATTAAAAAAAAAAAGTAATACTTGAATTATAATTAATACTTAAAAAATAATAAACATAAGAATTATTAATACTTAAATTAAAATAAATACTTAAAAGATAATTATTTAAAAACTATAATGTATAATTAAAAAATAAGTAATACTTAAATTATAATTTATACTTAAAAAATAATAAACATAAGGATTATTAATACTTAAATTAAAATTAATACTTTAAAGATAATTAAGTATTAATAACTATAATGTATAATTAAAAAATAAGTAATACTTCAATTATAATTAATACTTAAAAAACAATAAACATAAAAATTATTAATACTTAAATTAAAATTAATACTTTAAAGTATTACTTGGAATGTGATTTTGCAATACTTAAATTAAAAAATAAGTATTACTTGGAATGTGATTTTGTAATGTATTTGTGATTTGATTCATAACATAGTATATCATAAATTACTGTCGAAGTATATGTGTTAATATAATACTAGTGCCTTGGTTTACTAGTTAGGAATTGGATTCCAGAGTTAGTTTTATATGAAATTGAACTTTAGACCCATTCGAGAGTTGTGGCCAAATATTCTTGTAAGAAATGTTTGGGTACAACTCTTGAATTGTCCAAAGTGGAAAGTTTGAGATTTTATCATCTATATGGCATATATATTCAGTTTAAATTCTTGTATTAGTTAATTAAAATTTTGGTTTAGTGTTTCTTTTCTTTGAGTATGTGGTCTGTAAGTTTCTCGACCCGTGAATAGGGTCGACGACTTATTAGGTACATTTTTTGACTATATGAGGGGTGCATCAATCATGGCAAGTTATCTTTCATAGTGAGGTTGCTCCATATTAAGTCTATTTGTCGTATTTATGCAAATGTCATCGACATGTTGTTATAATTATTTAAAGAGGCTTTCCCTCAGTATAACGTAGTACCTAGTGATTTTTATGAAGCGAAGCAACTGAAGCGAGGACTATGATTTGATTATACTATCATCCACGCTTGTAAAAATAATTGTGTTCTCTTCTAGCAGTAATATGCAGAATTTGATTCATGTCCAGTGTGTCATGAGTCAAGATGGACATACAGACATCTTGATATGTTTGAAGATGGACAAATAGACATATATGATTCATGAGTCAAAATAATAAACCACGCTTGTGATATGTTTGAAGATTTTGCTTATAAGATAATTTCGTTGCTATTTTTTTTTAATAGTATAGATAGATGTATTAAACATATAGACATAATATTCTTTTTTAGCGACAGAGTAATGTGAACAAAACAAATAGATCAAATTTAACGATATACCATCATGCGGGTTCTTAATCTTTTTATTATTTGTCTAAAAAAATGGTATGTTATTCTAGTATTTGTTAAATATTAATATATAATATACTTTTCTGATTTAAATTCTAATATAGATTTTCATTTTGCAAGAAGAAGAAAATCCTGCTGATTATGATCTGACCCAATTGTATGTCAAATCACAAAATTTGTGATAGTGTTTGGACCAATCCCGAAATAGATGCAAATTATGTAAGTTTAAGTTTCTTTAATTCCATTGTCTAATAATATTTTTGTTACTTATACTAACTTTAATGTTTTCTTTTAAGGACAAGATGAAATTTCGTAGGGAAACTACTGCAGATCCATTTGATGAATTATCTGCCAACGATGCTTAGATCCTTTCTAAAATTCTTGGATCACGTTCTGGATATTTGATGGGCTTAGGACGTTGCGTGAAGCCATCCTCAACATCATTATCATCTTCTAAAGCCAGATCGAATGATGACAAGACTAAGGAATTAGATAAAACAATACTTGAGATAAAACGATTGAGATTAAAAAAAAAAAAAAAAGTTACTGACCTGATTAGATCAAGCAGCGGATTTAGAGGCGAGATTAGAAAAGAACGTGCATAAGTGGCTAGAGTTGAATAACCAAAAAATATTTGAACAGTGACAATCAATGATGTCCCAAAACTCTATGAAACCACTACAATCTTAAAATTTATTTTTTTTTTAATTTTCTTTAATTTTCTTTCTATTTTGATATTCCAAAACATTTGAATAAATGTGATGTTTGAGTTACAATTTGTATAATATTAATATGGTATTTTTAATTAAATCTTGTTCTGTATGATTAATACTTTTCAAATGGTAAATTACAATTTATAAATCCATTCGAACAAAAAAAGACATTTGTTCGAACAACATTAATATGCAAAATCTCCTTTGAACGGACAAAATTTCTTGGTAGTTGTTGTCAAAACAATGATAGCAAGCTGGAGCAAAATGGTCAAGGCGACCACAAAGTTGGCAGGTTGGGTGTGACTAAGACTGGCGGCCACACCCACGTTCACGGTATTGCTGATGTTGTGGTGGATAGGACTTGAAGCCACCACGAGAGGGAGGACCATGAGAGAAGTCGCCAAGAGTGGCAACATTGGCGAA
Organism: Juglans regia; assembly: GCF_001411555.2. Lineage (NCBI taxonomy): Eukaryota > Viridiplantae > Streptophyta > Magnoliopsida > Fagales > Juglandaceae > Juglans > Juglans regia. The sequence continues at coordinate 11,339,414 of NC_049908.1, forward strand.
GCCAACTGCTATATCTACGGTCAATTGCTGTTGTTAAAGGCATAGCTTGTGAGGAAAAAGATGACTGTAAATCTCATCGACAGGCATGGGATCCACATGGGTTAAGATGGAGGTACAAGGGACTCATAAGATGATTCAAGGCTTCCCAAGAGGTAGTAGGTGTCCTTAAGGTCATTTAGAGGTTGTCCAGCCACGGTAAGAGAGTCCGAGTAGGACTTGACCTTGTGATAGTATTTAGAAATTGAGCTGCTGCATTTCTTGAGAGTTACCAGTTGAAGTCGAGTGGTCATCACCAGAGCACGTGAGTTGGTAGAGAAAAAATTCTCAAGGGATGTCAAAACCGCATAAGAGGTGGTAAGGTCAACCACCATTACAATAATGTCCTCGGATAGAGAGGAAATTAAGGAGCTAAGAATGACTTGGTCTTGATCCACCCATTGAGTATAGGCGGGACTAGGTGTAGGTTTGGAGGTAGTAGAAGGCAAGAACTGGGCTGGATAGGGAATGTTGCCATCAACATAGCCAAAACCTTTTGGCCTCGAAAATAGGGAACCATCTGAGATTTCCAGAGGAGGTAGTTATCCTTGATAAGGCAAATGGTGACAACATGATGAATACTGACAGTAGGTGGGGTAGAAGGTGTGATGGGGTTGGTGGTTGACATGGCTGAGGTGTTTGAGTTAGCGGCCATAGGATCGAGGAAGACGTAAGTCAAAGGAAGTTCTTTGATACCATAAAGAAATAAATCTGGAAAACCAACTCTACCATAATGTAAAGTAGCTGCCGTGTATTGTGTATATATATAATAGTTTGTTACAAGAGTTTATATAAGATAAGTATGAAACGTAAAGTACTTAGTGAAGTCTAGGATAATGTTAAGATGATAAGGTTGGTGGTGATGGACAACCGATAAACTTTGAGTGTTCAATAGTCCAAGGGACCCGATGAGGATGAATCTGACGTTTAAGTTAGATCAAATAAGCTTTGCACGGTTAGAGTTATAGGATCAGTAGAGTGGTAAAGTTTTGGTCAATGACTAATAATAATGCATTTTACCCATAGTTGTGTAGTTTTTTAAGAGTAAATATTAAATACTTGTTAAGTACGAACACATGGTGTTTTCATCTTATCACAAAATATCATAGGGGTGTAGAATAGGGCCAGATTTTTTCTCGATTTGGTCCAAAACCTAGAACTCGGGTGTATCTAGACAGTTATCTGCCTGAATTACACCTGGGCAGTTGAGAGAAACTCGGATCCGGTCTTATGACCCGATTATCTGTAATCGGGTCCCTTTTTTGAAATAAAAAATTCTGCTTCCAACACGACGTCGTTTTGGAAGCAAAATTTTTTTTTTTCTCATGTCTCTCATACTACTCTCGAATCCTCTTCTTTTTTCTCAAGTCTTTCAACTCTCAAGTCTTAGCTTCTCTCAAGGCTATCAAATCTGAAACCCTAGTCGTCACTGCGACTGCGAGTCCATCGTTGTTTGCCCCATCTCTCTATCTCTCAACTCCGAAACCTACGACATATTCCTCTCTCTCTCTCTCTCTCTCTCTCTGGGATGGTGAAGTCTTTTACTGTCTATTTTGTGGACAATTCTCCATTCTGAATGGTATGAGTTCACACAAACCCAAGCAATTTTTTAACTCGAAGAATCATTTAGCCATCCTTAGGAATTTATCTTTTTGGAGAGAGATTTTTGTTGAGATTAGAGCCGCAGGCAGCCAGTCTTTTCGTTGTGTAAAATGCATGCCCATCTTTTGCCATGCTTATAGCATTATTTTACAAGTTAAAGTAAATGACATTCTAAAGAGATGATGATGCCAATAGTAGTATTAGTGTGGCAGCAGTAGCAACAGGGATGGGCTTGTTAATAGGTCCCAATAGGGGTGATTTTTATGTTGTGGGTTGCTTTAGTTGGATTCCTTTTTCTAAATATCATGTTTAGCTTGGATGTATTTACCATTTTCATATATTTCTATGTAATATACCAATTTAGCCAAACAAATATGCCATGTAATTTGCCTTGTTTGTTTCTAGCGATAATGATTCATGGTTTGCTAGTATTGACCATGTCGACTATGTTAGCTGTTGATTTGATTTTTATTATATATTTTTTTCTTATGTTTAAAACAGATGGAAAGTAATTTTAGTGGTAGTGTTAGTAGATAAGCTCATATTTCATTAGACATGGAGGAAGACACTAGTCCTTTAGTGCCTTCCTTATGAATACCCCAAACCCCACATCGTCTCTCCCCCCAAAGCCAAAAACTGCCAAGAAGGCTACCAACTAATCTATTTTATTGGATCATTTTACAATAGTTGAACTTGTTCCCATTGAACCTAAAGCTCAATGCAAGTATTGCTTGAAACTTTATGGATGCTATTATAAAAATGACACTTCATCAATGTCACACCATCTAAGATTTGCTTGTCCGGACTCTCCCGTTAGAGAGAAAAAAAATCTTGAGAAGGATAAATCACCATCACACTTTGGAGTTGGGATGGATGATAAAAAATCTAGTCCTCAAGTGTTAGGAAAATATGATTTTGAAAAATTAAAGGCAATGATTACCAATTTTCTTATCCAGTGTGAATTGCCATTCAAGATTATAGAGCAGCCGACATTTGTTGAACTCTTAGATACTTTAGAGCCTAGACACACCTTGACATCCCGAACCACCTTTCAAAAAGAGTGCATGTATTGGTTTATACAATGAGGAGAAGCAAAAGTTGAATGCTTTGTTAAGTAGTCAAAGAGTTTGTTTGACCACCGATATATGGACATCGGTGTAAAACAAGAATTATACGTGCGTTACGTGTCATTAAATTGAGTATTTACATAAAGACTATTAATAATATGATATTCTATGATAGAACGGCGGGCGCACACGTCTCATATAACTATAGCATTATACCATGCATGCACGTTCCTATATATTATCTAGAGGCCTTTCATTATCTTTGGTTCCAATTGTCAGTTCATGATGCCTCATGTTGTGGGCATATGCATGTAGTCCATATATAACTTACTGATCTATACGCTAGTGTGGGAAACAGTACTAATTCCATACTTCATGACTTGGATTAATATCGGATCGATATGGGATTAATGGATCCTCCAAATGAAAAACATAAATGAATATTGTAACCAAATATTTGTGAACTCATGTTATATATAGTTCCTATATACCATGAGTTGATTTCCCTCTAATATTGAACCATTTTTTAATTTTATTTATGAAATTAAATCTTAATTCAATTCTTAAATAGTTAGACCAAAGAAGATATATAATAGCATCTATTTTCACTATTCTTCTCTTTATGAAATTAAATAGATAAATAAGAAATAGATGGCAGTGAAAGGCCATATATAGTATATGATCTGATGCCCCCCAAAACTTACTAAATTAAAAAAAAAATACAATTTATAAGAAATAGATTTCATGTGAAAAAATAGCCCCCCTTTTGAACTCATCAATCATTTTTCACACCTCATTTCTTAGATGCACCTAAATTGCTAAACATGGTATAATAGATTACTTCAACACATATCGGAATTTTAATATAAAGTAATAATGTTAGATACAAGTTTAACACGTGCGAGTTTTATGTAATATCTTTGAAAAAAAGTAGAACTCGTTATAAAAAATTAGATTTTTAATTTCTCGTGGGTCTCATTGTTCATATTGGGTCCTATTTTTTCGGAAAACCTCTACCATTTAATTAATTTGCATCAAATGCCAATCAAATAAAAAGGGAAAATATCTCAAGAAAATTAAAATTTTAAGAAGCTTAATAACAATTTGAAAAGGTAAAAAATTCGAAGCATTTAAAAAATTTGAAGGTTGTGACGAGTAGGCATCGCCTTAAACGCTTTTGTGACGCCCAAGTGACTGTGTCGTTGCAATAACTACTTAAAAATGCTTTTCCACGTGATGTTTGGTAGCGGGCTCTCTACTCAGTCGGGATGTCTTCTTACGATATAAATACGTTGGATTCGGCATTTCGGTCGACGAGATCTCTCTCCCTCTCTACTCGTCTCGACAAAGTAGAAACCCCCCCAAAACCCTAACCCTAATCCTGTAAGTTCCTTAGTTTCAATATTGCCCCTTCCAGTTTCCATCAGAGTATGATTTTCTTCATTTTAGCGCCATTTTTTTTTTGAATTTCTTAATATCTAAGCTTTGTTTCCGTTTGCAGGTTCTTTTAGAGAATCGAATTAATCTCAAAATGAGGTAACTTCGGGTTTTCCGTTCCTTTCTTGGTTCTCTTTTTCTTTTTGGTTCTTTTTTTCTTATAGGCGGTGAAGTTGGTAGAGAACTAGGGCTTGCTAGTCGCGATTTGTGAATAGATCGAAAAGCATGGTTAGATTTTACTAATGTTCCTATTTTTTTTTTTTTTTTTCCTTCGTTTTTGTCTTTTGCAGTAGGCCAATGGATGAGGATGCCACTGTAAGTTATCTTCTTATAGACGCAAATGTGTGTGTGTGTGTGTGTATTAATTGTATTTAGCCCTGTTTCTGATGATTTTTTGTTGTGCAATTTCTCCAGCATCGTTATGGATTTTTTCAGTTGCTCCGAATTAGTCACCTATTATTCTTTGTCTAACTAAAATGAGAATTGTTTGTAGAATTTTTTCACTGTTTCTAATGTTATCTGTTACTCAATCGTTAAAGTTGGAGCTGTTGCAGGTTTCTGAATGTTATTTCACCTTTGTGAGTTCTGTCTTTTGGCTGTAGCTTGTAAGCGAGCTGAAAAATTAAAAAATCTAGTATGGTTTATGAATAAAAACTATTAACCAATTAGAGCTACAAAGAGTTGTTATCACTGGCACTGAATTTCAACAAAAGTTTTTATATTGTTTTGGTAGTATGTGTCACTGTGTAACTGTGTCGTAGTGCAATCTGTGTCTTCGATAAGATTTTTCTGTGGAGTCTAGCTAACAGAATTTTTCCTTGTCTAAGCTTGTCATTTCCTGCCTTTTCGACATAGACTTCTGCTCAACCAAACTGTTTTTGACAGGCTGGGAAGAATGAGGAAGAGGAATTCAACACTGGGCCACTCTCTGTTCTAATGATGAGTGTTAAAAACAACACACAGGTAAAATTTAAGATCAACAGCCTGTTATATAAGTTGCTCACACTTTATTATTAAATTTAGCGATAGATTGTTTGATTGTAAAGAAAGGCTTGTGTAATGGGTGAAGTACGATGTTATTGGTAAGGGGGCTTTTGGTAAACCCAAAAATTTGGTCGGCTGGGAACTGACTGGATTGGAGTGCACATTGTTTGCTTAGTAAAGGTGAGTTAATTATCAGTATTGCCTGGTTTGAAAATTTAGGCATCAGGTGCATTTTTAAAATCACTGTTCTGTTGGTTTTCACCACCAGAACTGGGTAGTATTATGCAAGTGACCCTGGTCCCATTTTTGGAATTCTCAAACAAATACTTCGGTTATTGGCTTGTGATATCAGCGTGTCTACCAGTGAGATAAAATTATTTAGTGAGATTTGTGTTCATGAGGATGCTGATTGTTTCCTTCTATCTCTTGCTTTTTAAGGTGCTAATTAACTGCCGAAACAACAAGAAGCTTCTAGGTCGGGTGAGGGCCTTTGATCGGCACTGCAACATGGTTCTTGAAAATGTCAGGGAGATGTGGACTGAGGTTAGTTGTTTTAGCAATGTACTGTGCCTCTAATTCCTCTGTCTGATGCCATCAGGTCTAGCAAACTATTTGATTATTTAAATATACATATTATGCTTTGGGTTTAGGTACCAAAGACTGGTAAGGGCAAGAAGAAAGCACATCCTGTCAACAAAGATAGGTTTATCAGTAAGATGTTTCTTCGGGGAGACTCAGTTATCATTGTCCTTAGGAACCCTAAGTGAGAGTTGCAGGATATCTTATGATCATCTGAAGTTGAACAACTTATTATGATGTGAATCCAGTTCATTGTGCATTAAAATTTCACTTTGCTGAGGTGTACTTAACAAAAACCAGACGCCATCTGTTTTTTGTAGGACTAATTGTTGTTTGCTTAAAGTATTCCTAATACTGTTAATGGCGTGTTTGTTTTGCACATGACTTGTTGATCACTTATTACTTGCCCGTATCACCGCATTTTTTAACGTCTGACCAGGCTAACAAGTGCTCCCACTCCCCCACCCAGTCCAGTGAGGTTTGGTATTGTTTTGTTTCTGGATTCATATATTTCCCAGTCTGGTGATTTCCTTTTAAATCTAAGAGCAAATCAGTTGGGAATGATTTTTGAAACTTGTATGAGGGTACGAAATGCTGCAATGCTAGGGCGCAGGAAACCTGATTTGATCTTAGATTTAAAAGGAATAAAAAGTTTGGTTTGGTCTATTTTTTAGTCTGTTCCTATTTAGGAAATGGACTATATGATGGGCTTATACCCTCATATAAGTAATCTGATACAATCGTTAAAAGTTTCATCTAGAAAATAAGTGTTTTCTGAATTGGTTGTCTTCGTGTAAGGAACAAAAAGTCTGGTTTGGTCTATTTTTTCAGTCATTTCCTATTTAAGAAATGGATGGAGCTTATGGCCTCCCCCATATAAGTAATCTGATACAATCATTAAAAGTTTCTTTGGAAACGAAGTTTTTCTGAATTAATTATCTTCTTTTTGGGTGCATCTTCAGTAGATATTCGACAGGCTAAAATTCTATGAAGTTCTTTCTATTAGTAGATTATCTTCCCATTCTTTCTACTGAGTTGGGTTTAAGCTCGGTTAAACTTAGCTCGATTATTAAAATGATCAAATGAACCTTTTTTGAGATATTCTCATTCCCAAGCTTGACTCAATTATTCGCAATAAGTATTACATCGAGCGCTTAACTGAGCACTTAACTTGAATCAATTTGTTTATCATTTTAAATCTGTTTTTTAAATTTAATAAAAATAAATAAAATATTCTTACTCACAATATTTATATATATATAATTACAATTAGATACAAAATTGTTCTTTCAATCACAATTATTCACAGTTAGTTGCAAATACAATCAAATGGCTACTTTGCACTTATCCAACTCTAATCGAATTGTACTTCTACAAGACATTAGTATATTTATAATATTTGTTTATTTATTTATTTATTTTTATGTCAGGGAACTTCTCCAAGAGAAGCAACTTGTTGGACTAGAGATAATCTAGCTTACCAATCTTCAATTCTCATTTCCAAAGGTCGAAATTGCAGACAATAACATTTATTGAGCATTTATTCAAGTAGTTAAAAATATTTTGAAGTCTAATTCATATATCTATCTCTCTTCCACTCTACGCGTACGCTTATAATTTGATAAGAACTCTAAGGGATCCAAATTTGTTAGTGACACTAATCTTAATTTTTATAATAATCACATTGGATTTTTCCAGAGTAGCCAACAGAATGGACAAGGGATTGTTGCTCATTAGGCACTTCCCCCAATCCTTAAATTGTTAGCGTCCGAGATTGAAGGGTCCAACATGTTCTCCTTCCATAAGTCGGATCAGACCCTCCACTTGCATTGTGCCACACATCAAATCACTCCATTTTTATTATCACGAGCAGCAGTTACTTAACTGAAATTGCAATTTAACCATAAAAAGCACCCTAAAAAGGTAAACCCAAATACAAAATAGAGGGAGGGCCTATAATGGGATACACCTCCTGAGAGAGTGCTGTAAAAGCAATCATTAGGACTGTGCTGCACATTAGCCTGAAGCCGCAACACACCCTTCATAATTTATTATTATTTTTTTTTTCACCCCAGCACGTTAGGTGTGCTGGGGCTTCTTCACACAGTAGTGTGTGAAGAAGATTTATTTCAACCATTATTGGTCTGAAATAGGACCTACCCATTTCCCTGTTGGAGAGAAAAGCCTATCCCAGATTTGTTATTTAAAGTAACTAAATAAGTATTCTAGTCAATGGAAGGCAGCGATACCACAGATAGCCAACCACCGTAGAAGCATACAAATCTTTCTTCTGTTGGAAAACACAATTTTGTCCTCCTATTTATATCGATCAATTGATAATTTTTTTATTTATTTAATAATTAAGGAAGTGATTTTAAGTGTATTAAGATTTTTTTTTATTTTTTTTAAAATATTTAAATATATTTAAAAAATGTAAAAAAAAAATTATAAATTAAAGGCGATAAAGTTAAGCGGGACTACTCTGGCCGACTCTTCTTCTGTTTATTACTACTCGCTTTGCTTTACAGTTTGGAAAGAAATTCCAATGCTTCGATAGTGAAAATTGACTTGCATTCTAGACCATGTTTCGTATCCCGATGGGGAGTTTAAAATGACTCGCTTACTTTAAGCTTTCAAAAATCAAAATGGCTCTCTTCAGAAAGCCGTTTGGACCCTTTACCACAAGGCATGACATTTGACATTTTGAGCAGTATGAAACTTTACTTACTCAATGCTCAACACAGGCCCCAGTCACTAACAAATTCACTCTACTTTCTAAGGCGTGTACTGACCAAAATTTTCTGTGAACAAACAATGATATAGGCTCTATGATGCTATTGTTAAGATATAAAATAAATAATAAAATTTATCTCTTCTCATCAGTTTAAGTTTTTAAGATAAGTTGTGATTTCACATAGTATCAGAACAGAGATCTTGAGTTCAAACCTTGATTCTACACTATATCCCATTTAATTAAATATTTCATGTGTTAGGCCACCCATTGAAGGAGAGTCTAACCCACACATAAGGAAGAGTGTTAAGATATAAAATAAATAATAAAATCTATTTTTTCTCATCAGTTTAAACTTTTGGAATAATTGATAATTTCACATTTACCAACCGACTGACTGTACAAAACATCCAACAGAGGCCAAATTTCCCTAAATTGGTTTATTGAAACTGTAAAACTAATAGTAGATAGTAGCCTAAGATATGCATGATGGCAAGCTTTCGTGTCAAAATAGCAGAGCTACAAACAAGCATAAAGCAGTTGCATTCTGCCAGAAGAAACTTCCATTTTTAAGCTAAAAACAATGGAGTAGAACTCGACATAAGAAACAATTTGAGGTTACACAAAAAGCATATTAGAAGCAACATGGAATAGAGAGAGGAGACAAAAAATAAAAAATAAAAAATCAAGCAATGAATTTCTTATCCCGGTACCACCAAACAAAGAATAAACAACCACCCCCTTTTCAGGGCAAACAAACACACAATTTCAAACATGGTGAATAAACATAGATTCTTTTCACTAACCAGGTCAAATACATATTGGAAAGAGTTTTACAATCACTGTTCACGGCTGATATGTAGTACACTTTTCGTGTTATTATCTTATTATTATTTTTTAAACAAAACTTCCTCTACTGAGATCACATTCACGCGGCAGCACCCTCTCCCCCTACCCGATTCCCTCTCTCAGCTCACCCAGCCTCGCCGTGCACCACCTGCAGTGCCACCGGCCACCACCATCGGCTCCCCCTCATGCTGGCCACCTCTAGCCAGCTTCAAGTCTCCACGGTAGCCCCCACGCGCAGCCCCCACTCTCAACCCGAAATGGGTTATCCTACTCGATTTCACCCTCTCGATTCTGCTATTGTTGCCGTCGCCAACCTCCAGCCCCACCGTCGAGCACCACTGAGCCCTTGACCTCCCCCCTAGCCATCGTCAAGCTTCCATAGCACGACATCCCTCCCTTTCTCTTTCTCGAAATGGGTTTCTCCACCTATTTGGCCTAGATCCGCCACCCTCCAGCCACCGTGCCGCCTCCCCCTCGCCACCACCAACTCCATTGCACCTCCCTCAGCCCTCCATGCTCAGCCATGCCTCCCATTTGGCCTAGATGTGCGACATGGGGGTGCGGGTGGGGGAGAGGATGAGCGACGCGGGGTGGGGGTGCAGATCGAACTTCAAAGTGGTGAAATTTGGGAGAGGAATTTGCTTTTTGTTGCAGAGACAAATTAATCATTTTGCTAGGCCACGTAGGGTGTGATGCGTCTGTTTTCAAATTGTAGTTGCTCCCAAGATTTTTTCTATTGGAAACTCCTTGTCTGATTCGCATCGCCATAAACAATCAAAGGCTCCTTCCTCAATGCCTACATAATCAACCGCAAAAAACATCATGAATAGACTAATACCGAAAGACAAAATAGCTAGCTCGCTAGCTCATATTTTCCATTAAAACAAAATCAAAGACCAGAATCTTGAAAGATTCCGCGACCTACCTGTGCAACAAAATTGCTAACAACCCAACCATCATCTATGCACATTCTAGGCCCATAAGTGTTAAATATTCTCGCAATCCTCACCTGCAAATACTATTACAATACTACTACCATGTAACACTAATTTACTAAAGTATAATTATAATAACATGTAATACTAATGGATAAACACTAATATATGAATTTATAACAACATTTAATACCAATATATAATAACTAAAATATAATAAGATGAAAATTTTATACAACTATATCTTATATAGTTAGTTAAATTTAATAATATACTACCATGAGATAATTATTATAAAATAATATATTTAGACTATAATATATATAGACTAAATTGACTAATAGTAGTTTAGTATATGCAAGCATCATACTCACAACCACCTTAAAAAAACTTTTTGTCGTTCCATTCAGCATCACTGAATACCAAATATTCGAAATGTAAGCATGAATTAATTCACAAAAAGGAGCAGAGATTCCAAAACAACGGAGGACCTCCAATAGAAAATTTCAATCCACCCGATCATACGCTTTGGCCATGTCAACTTTAAGCATGATATTACCACCATGGGATGTCTTATTAATGGATTGAACCATTTCCTGAGTAAGACTAATATTTTCGAATATGCTCTGCCTAGGAATAAAGGCACCTTGCTCAAGGGATATCAGTTTGGGAAGAAGACCTGTCAGATGGTTAACAATAGTTTTGGAACAAATTTTATAGAAAACCGAATAAAGATTTATCGACCTAAATTTATCAAATCCCGAAGGCACATCTATCTTCGGAATAAGCACAATAATGAAGCTGAATAAAACCTTGGAAGATTTTTAGAGAGAAAAAAATTCTGAGAGAGCTTCCAAGACATCCATCTTCACCACCTCCTAGTAGCTCTTAAAAAAACTTGCAATAAAACCATATGGTCCCGAAGAACTGTTTATTGGAATAGAAAAGATAGCCTCATTAACTTCATCCATGGAAAGAGTGCAATAGAGACGGACACAATCCTCTTCTTCAATAACCGGAGAAATTAAATAAGATAAATTCGGAAGTTCTCTTGACTGATTTGTATTTCGAAGAAAACCAAAAAAATAATCGATGGCACCTTGATGAATGGCTTCCAGTGATTTAAACTCAATCCTGTCCGAAGTTCTCATCTCTTGAATTCTTTTACGCCTTTTATTAGCTAAACAGACATGAAAGAATTTAGTATTACGATCGCCTTCCATCTTCCACTTTATTTTAGCCATTTGAGCCAACCTGGTATCTTCCCTACACCTCCAATAAGACAACTCGACAAAGGACAACACAAGCTCCCTTTCGGCATCTTCATCCAAATCGCTTTGTAAACGAAATTCAAGTGCCTCGACCTTCTCTTCAAGAGCAGCAATCTGATCATTAGTCCGCCCAAACGCCCACTTAGTCCATTCACGAAGAGCCACCTTAACCTGCTTAAGTTTACTAGCAAGTTTTACAAGCCCCGTGCCTACTTTTGGTTCAGACCAAACATACTGAACAAAATCCATAAAATCAGGGTGATCTACCCACATTTGCTGAAACCAGAACAGAGATGGGCCATAGGAATAAGGATCCTTAAGGAACTCTATGAACATGGAACAGTGATCCAAAGTCGTCATTGGCAAATACGAACAAGTCGCATCAGGAAAAGTGGAAAGTAAATTAGCATCAAGGAGCACTTTGTCCAGTTTAGCCCAACTTCTAGATAAACCATGCTGACCATTGCACCAAGAGAACTTGCTTCCTTGTGATTTCATATCAATCAACCCACCCTAGTGAATCCATCAATTGAATGCATCCATAGCAGCTCGTGGCCTTGGTCTACCAACCCCTCATTTCCAAGTCAAAGTAGATAATATTGAAATCTCTAGCAAATAAGCAAGGTTCCGCACCCATACAACTCGAACTGAGCTCCTCATATAAAATCTGCCTATCAGTCATATTACACTTGGCGTAGATAAAATTATCCAAAAAATGAGAAGAACCCTCCGCAATACGTAACGACATAAATTGCGATCCCATATGGACAATCTGCATGTTTACATCATTCATCCAAAAAACTCAAATTTTCCCACCAACTTCCTCATTAGTAATAACATTATCAAAGTGAAGAACCCCGCATATACCTTTGAGCTTTATCAAAATTCTGGAATGGTTCCATCAACACAACCATCTTCGACTTGAACTTTACGAGCAAATTCTTTAAACGACCCTTGGATGTACCAATCCCCCTAATATTCCAAACAAATATGGGACCTATCATAGAGAAAATTTTGTGGCTCGAGTGAGAACCCGAGTAGAACTCCTGACTTTCTCAAAATGTCTTTTATGGTATTTCCTCTTGACGGCTTCACCCTCTGTTTCAGTATGGTAATCTTTGTCCTGCAGAAAAACTTATGCATGTAATTCAGGTTCCAGATCCGACATCGACCCCTCTTCCAAAAAGAAAGCATCCTCCTGGGATTGATCATCATCCCTATGCTCTATTTGTTTACCCTTAAGAATTGCGTTTGCAATCCCCAGCCTGCCTATGTCCACTTCAGCCTCCCTCACCAAAGGATAATTATCTTGTATCACATCAACCTTATCAGAAATAATGTTATTCTTACTCTTCTCAACATAACACTCAATAACCAGTGCCTCACCATGTTCTTTACCCTCTCCTAACTCTTCAATCAAAATGAGTGACAACGATTCCCTTATTCCTAGATTGCCCGCAAGTTCCATGTGCTCTTCAATAGCTTTCTCCACACTAACAGAATGGAGTTTTGTATCTTTCGATTCTTCAATAATAGGATCTTGTTGCCGAACCCATCAGACAACTTTTTTCCAGTGCGACAGGTCCACGCATTATGCCCTTGAATTTTGCACTTAGAATAGAATGCTGGCGAAGTTTCGTATATGATTTCTTACTTTCGGCTAGACACCATCCCTGAAGTCCCAATACATAAATGAGAGAGAGGCACCTTGGCAGCATCCATCTCCACACGTATCTGGGCACCATCGGTGCGAATCGCACACTGAGTGGGGTTATCACGCTTGATGAATCTTCCTATCGGGGTTGTGAGAATTTTTAGAAATGATTCATGGTAATAGTTAGGAGGCAAACCTAGAAAGGCGATCCAGACCGGAACAATCGAAAGTTCTTTTTCTTCCTTAAATTCTGGGGTCCAATGAAAAGCACTGTATGGAACCCGATCAATGTCACAAGCTTCACATGACAGAGCCTTCATAAAATCATCCTCCGATGACATGCGTATAAATACATTCCAAGGACGCCATATAGTAGAAACCACCGGAGTGCTGTCTAGACTCCAACGATTACGAATGAAAGCCCGAATAACATCCAAAGAGGGACGTTGCAGGTTCTGCTGAGCGAGATATTTCCTCCTTTGAAAACTGAAAAAATAATTCACCATCCTTACTCTTCAGCACACGGTGTGTCACAGACAACTCGGGAAGTGGCTGGGGCACTGCCTAGATGTGATCCACGAATGAGCGTCAACCTGCGTTTTCAGCGGCTGCCATGCAACCTTACATATATCTTGAAACAAACCCTAGCAGAGCACCAAAGGGCAAAAAAGGAAACAGTTTGGCGGAGAGGTACTCCCAAGCTCTATACTTTTGAAGCATAGTGTGGCAGAGAACAAGATTGGGCAATTTTCCCTAGCTCGAGGTAGTCCTCAGATTTCTCATCTTACGTATGCCGTGACATTGTGATTTTTCTGAATGGTAGCAAGAAGTATGTTAGGGAACTCTTATTGAGGCTTTGGCTGGTTGTAAGGGGGGCCCGATGTGTTGATTTGGATGAAGCATGAGAGTGGCAGTTTTATTACTAAATCAGCTTCGGATTGCATTCGCATACGAGGTTCAAGTACAGAATGACATCCTTGGATATGGCATAAGTTGCTTCCTCTGGAAATTTTGGTTTCTATGTGGAAAGCGTGGAATATGGCTTTGAGTGTTGATAATCATCTTCGACGTATTGGGATCCTGATAGTTTCTCGATGCGATTGTTATGATTAAGTTAATTATGAAAATCAAAATCATGTGTTGTTTGAAGGGGCTTTTGCTACTAAGGTTTGGCATTATTGTGGCGCTATCTTTGGTCTTCCTTTTGGTCGTAATTGGATGGAGATGGTGATGGCTAGGTTTTGACGTGCGTCTTTCTCTTCTCAAGTGGGGCTCATTGTGGGGTTTCTTCCTTCTATCATTACTTTGCATCTTTGGCACAGAAGATGCACTGCCCATATGGAGGGTTGTCTAGAGTCTTTCAATTCGGTTTGGCATGCCATTAAGCTTTGGATGGGTTCAGTGTGTCAAGACATGAATAAGGTTACAAAATGTTCCAGGCAAGATTCACGAATTTTGCAGGCCTTGCAAATTCTGGCTTTGGTTCCCTCAAGACAACATTTATAGCTAGTGGCTTGGCAAAAGCCAGCTCAAGGGTGGTTTAAGTTGAATACAGATGGCAGTAATCTTGGTAACTTAGGCCATTCAGGGGTGCGTAGTATTATTAGAGACGATCGAGGACATTTGGTTCATGCCTTTAATTCTCATATAGGTTTCGGTTCGAACTTAGAGCTGAGTTGTTAGCTCTTATGCAGGGTTTCAAAGCCTGTAAAAACCTGAGGATAAATTTTATGAAAACTGAATTAGATTCTCACGTGGTGGTCTCATGGTGGAAAGCTGAATTATTATATATTAATGTATACATTAATATACATGTTATTATACATTAGTATTACATCGTGGTGGTCTCAAGTGTCAATCTATAACCACGGTTTTCCTCCACCATAAATGAGGGTATATCAATAAAATTGGGGCGAGGTCACTATTGGACAGGTGATCTTCGGCTCTTCTTAAAAAATAAAAATGTAAGCATCATACTCTTACAATATTATTACCATGTA
The DNA here is from genome assembly GCF_001411555.2 of Juglans regia. Classification (NCBI taxonomy): domain Eukaryota; kingdom Viridiplantae; phylum Streptophyta; class Magnoliopsida; order Fagales; family Juglandaceae; genus Juglans; species Juglans regia. The sequence continues at coordinate 11,354,559 of NC_049908.1, forward strand.
ACCCTAAATTACTAATGTATAAACGCAATAACATGTAATACTAATGTATAAACACTAAAATACATAATAACATATAATAATAATATATAACAACTAAAGTATAGTAACATGTAATACTAATATATAATAACTAAAGTATAATAACATGTAATATTAATGTATAAAACTAAAGTATAATAACATATATAATAACCAATGGTCCAGTATATAATAATATGTAATACTAATGTATAATAATATGTAATACTAATGTATAATAACATGTATATTAATGTATAATAACTAGTATAATTAAATTAAATATAGAATACTAAGTCTAATATATCATTAATTTAGAAACTAAGATAATAATGTGTAATACTTTATTAATAGCCTATTAAATACTATAGGAATAACTTATAAATAAATACTAACAATTAAAATTAAGTGATAAAAGAATTATAAAAACTATAACTAAAGAACTTAGGGTTAAAACATTGATTAAAATTGATTTAGGATTTAGATTAGGCCTTTAGGATTTGAATTAGGGTTTAGAAAAAAAAAAAAAAAAAAAGCCCAACAGCCCACCCAAAAGGACCAAAACGTGGGCCAGCCCGTAGTCCATGTATAATGACGTCATTTTTAAATTATAAAACGGTGCGGTTTTACGTGGTGAACGAAGACTTCTCCCCCCCCCAAGTGACGGCTCCCCCCACCCCCGGACGACCTCTCTCACAGAGTCTCACCGCATAGTCTCTCACTCTCTCTTTTGGTAAGCCCCTATCTCTCTCTTCTCCCTTTGAGTTCTTCGTCTATCTCTGTCTCTCCATCTCTCTCTTCTTTTGATTTTTGATTTTCTCATAAAATTTTACGAGGTCTCGAGGCTAAAGAAGGCCATGAAGCTGCACCTAGTAGTGAAGGGTAAAATTTCGTGGAGTGCCATCAAGGTGAATTTTTTGAAATGTTGTGAATTTGTCATGTATGAATCTGTCATCTGTATACTAATTTGATTTCAACGTGCAAATGAATCTATTTCATGATGCTTTCTGAATCTATGTAGATGGGTAGATGCCTAGTTAATTACAATTAATTATAATCTGTGAATTTGTGTAGTGGGTTTATGCTCTGTGAATCTGTGTCCAAAGAATCCATCCCAATTTATAGGAAGAAAAAGAGAGAGAGAGAAGGTTTTAAGCATTATATTCTTTAAAATAGTACTGTGTTAATTGCATGTGTGTAGTTTTTTGCCATCCATATTCCAGTTGACCACCTAAGTGGCTTAATTAGAAAGATCATTAATGTTTCTTCAAATTCCACACACACACAAATTGGAAAGTTCAAACATTAACAGAAGCTACTGATGATCAATGTAAAGCTATATATGTTTAAACATGTGTGTGGCAGCCATCAATATTATATATATATATATATATATATATATATAACAAACTAATTAGTCACTCGGGTGGTCTGAAACAAGAACTTTAACCAAGAACTTTAATTACATTTGGGGATGTTTTTTTTCAATGTATGTTTCTGTTTGTGTATGATTATTATTTGAGCTAATATTTATTATTTGAGACTATTTTTGGGACTAATGTACGTAAGTTTGTAACTGTTTTTTGCAATGTATGTTTATGTTTGTGTGGGGCTATGTTTTTGTCAATAATTTTTTGGGAATGTTTGTGTACAACTATCCTGAACCTGTGTGCCCCAAGTTGAGTTAGTATTTGTGTATTGTGCTTTTGGGCCTGTGTAAATTAGGGGTGAAAACCGACCCCTTTAGTTCGGTTTTTGGACAAAATCGACGCCGACCGAGTGGTAATTTGCGGGGGAGAAAACCGGCCGAAACCGATCGACGAGGAGGAGTAACACCGGCCGAAACCGTTGCTTCATTTCTCTGTCGGTTCACGGTCGGTTCCCGGACTGAGCTTCCTCTGAGAGAGTAGAGAGAGAGACTGTTGCAGAGGAGAGAGAGAGAGAGAGAGAGAGAGAGAGAGAGAGAGAGAGAGAGAGAGAGGATGAGAGCTGGTAAGAACGCGAGGAAGAAGGCGCGAGGAAGAAGATGAAGCTATTTTGAAACGACGCCGTTTGGTTTAAACGAAACGGCGTCGTTCTACTTAATTTTTTTTTAAACCGTTATGAATTAAACGACGTTAATACCAAACGGCTTCGTATAAGTTATGTTTAAAACACAACTAAGGATTAAAACGACGCCGTTCCACTTAAACTTAAGTAGAACGACGTCGTTTTAAGTTCAAAATATATATAAAAAAAATAGTTTATTTAGTCGGCCGGTTCAGCGGTTTTAATCTGGTTCAAACCGGTCGATATTGATTTTCTCTATTTGCTACCGCACGCCAACCGGTTCTCCACCGGTTTCAGCCAGTTCTGAGCTCCGGCAGCCGGTCTGAGTCGGTCTAGGTCGGTTTTTCAATTTTTTGTACAGCTCTAGTGTAAATGTGTTTTTGTCAAAACTTTTTTGGGAACATTGGTATGATTTAATTACATTTAGGGACTATTTTTGGGATTAATGTATGTAACTAGTTTTTTGCAATGTATGTTTCTGTTTGTGTGGGGCTGTGTTTTTGTCAAAATTTTTTGGGAATGTTTGTGTACAACTAACCTCAATATGGGAGCCCCAAGTTGAGTTAATATTTTTGTATTGTGCTTTTGGGCCTGTGTAACTGTGTTTTTGTCAAAACTTTTTTGAGAATGTTGGTATGATTTAATTACATTTTGGACTGTTTTTGGGACTAATGTATGTAGCATGTTTTTAAGGATTTTTAAGCAGTAGCACATAATAGTTGATGGGGAAAACATTCTTCCTCCAATTAAGGATTTTAAGGATACAAGGTTTCCGGAACCAATTTTGACGATGATAAAGGCAAAGAGAATTGTACGGCCAACTCCTATTCAAGTGCAAGATCTTCCTATGATTTTATCTTGGAGGGACATGATTGGGATTACGTTTACAGGCTTAGGCAAGACATTGGTCTTTGTGCTGCCAATGATAATGGTGGCGCTGCAGGAAGAGATTATGATGCCTATCGTTCTAGGAGAGGGGCCATTCGGTTTGATTATATGCCCATCAAGAGAGCTCGCAAGGCAGACTTATGAAGTAGTGGAACGGTTCTTGACACCCATGAGGGAGGCTGGTTATCCAGAACTGAGGCCTTTGCTCTGTATAGGAGGAGTGGATATGAGAACACAATTGGACATTGTGAAGAAGGGTGTTCATATTGTGGTTGCTTCTCCTGGGAGGCTAAAGGATATTTTGTCTGCAGTTACATAAATGCCAATCTTGATTACTGATTTATAATATATTAGTGCCACTATTTTCTATGCAGGTATCTTACTTTAGATGAGGCAGATAGATTGGTGGATTTGGGCTTTGAAGATGATATAAGAGAAGTTTTTGACCACTTTAAAAGCTCAACGGCAAACTCTTATTTTCTGCCGCCATGCCTACCAAGATTCAGAACTTTGCCAAAAGTGCTCTAGTAAAACCTGTGACAATTAATGTGGGAAGAGCTGGAGTAGTGAATCTCGATGTGATTCAGGAGGTCGAGTATGTAAAGCAAGAGGCCAAGATTATTTACGTTCTTGAATGTCTGCAAAAAACCCCACCACCTGTTTTAATTTTCTGTGAGAATAAGGCTGATGTGGATGACATTATGAATACCTCTCTTACAGAACACAATGTAACAAAATGAAATACAATTTAGTTCTACACAAGGATGTGTAGACCGCAGCCAAAGCATACCTGAAAACACTGCAGCACTCAAGAGATGCATAAAGCTGATAAAGCATGCTGCAGTACATGGAAAGAAAAAGATAGCAGTAGCAGCAAAAAGGAGACAAAAGATGGCACAGAAAAGAAGAACCTCAGCTAAGGAAATGCATGGCTGCACACAAAGAAGTATGAGGGACACGATGCATAAAGCTGCCTCTACCATACTATCCATAAAAGTTCTGAATTGATGCTTGTAATTGTGTAGATAATCAAAAGTTAGTTTTTCAGTAGTTTTTTTACTTTTCTGCCTTTTGTAATGTATATATATGAGCTTTGTATAATCAAAAGTATCAATAAGAATTAGTTTCTTCTCATTTTCACTTTTTGTTCTTAACAGTATCTAGCATGGTATCAGAGCCAGGTTGCTTTTGATGGTTCCATTATGGATCAAACTATTGCTACAGGCCATGCATCTCCTGCACTGAGTACTTCTCAGTTAAACCTCTCTCAAGCATAAGCACAACACCTCGTGGCTCTTGTTAATGCTCAATTCCCTCAACTGACCTCAGGACACAATAAACCACTTCTGCCACCACTTGTGCATCCCTCACCAATTATCTCAGAACCTGCCCCTTCAACAACATCTCACTCTAATCTAGTAGGTAATCATCATTATATTTCCAGTCCTAGCATCTCTCATAACCTCTATCTTTTCAATGTCACAAGTCATGATAAATTCACTGCTCTTTCACAAGATCAGCATGATTCCTTTCATAACACACCATGGATCATGGACACAGGAGCCATTGATCACATGGTGTGCTCCACCTCATTTTTCACTAATTCTTCCATCTGCATTCAAGCTTTTGTACAACTTCCAAATGGTACAAAAGCTCAAGTCACACACATAGGCACTGTCAAACTTTCAGACTCTCTCTTTCTTACTGATGTCCTATGTGTTCCCTCATTTGCTTTCAATCTCATCTCAGTCAGTAAACTCACTCAAAGGCCAGACACTTGTCTGTTTTTCTTAAATAATCTTTGTTTCATTCAGGTCCTCTATTCATGGATGACGATTGGACTTGCTAAAGTCCATGCTAGTCTCTATTATTATTGTCTTCACCACTAGAGAACACCAATATTCCATCTTCAAGCCCATCTAGTCTAACTAGAGTCAACCAAGTTGTTGTACATTAAGATTTTGACTTATGGCACTGTAGATTAGGACATTTATCCTCTCAAAGAATGAATTCAATTCATTCTAATGTACCTAATGTGAAGTCCAAAGATAAATCTCATTGTACAGTTTGTCATTTGACTAAATAGAAACAACTTTCATTCCTTTCAAGTGTTTCAAGTAGTTCATTTCCTTTTGATTTAATCCATTGTGATATATGGGATCCATACTCCCATGCTTCTCTTCAAGGATTTTATTATTTTTTAACCATTGTGGATGATTATTCTAAAGTTACTTGGGTTTTCCTAATGAGATTGAAATCAGACACAAGATCTCTCTTGCAATCTTTCTTCCATCTCATACAAACCCAATTCAACAAAAGCATTAAGCAAATCAGAACTGACAATGGACTTGAATTTGCTATGACTGATTTTTTTACAAAAAATATGGCATCATTCATCAAACATCATGTGTGTATATCCCTTAACAAAATGGTGTTGTTGAGAGAAAACACCAACATCTCTTGAATGTTGACCGAGCCCTTCTCTTTCAAGCATCATTGCCAATCCAATTTTGGAGAGATGCTATCTTAACAACAGTCTATATCATTAACAGAATCCCCACACCTCTCATCTCCAATAAATCCCCATATGAGATGTTTTTCTCATCGCCACCTTTATATTCTCACCTTAGGGTCTTTGGCTGTCTATCTTACTCTCAAACACAACAGAATCAAATTTGAACATAAAGCTAAACCTTGCATTTTCTTAGGATATCCTGCTAATGTCAAAGGTTATAAGCTGTATGACATTGAATCTCACTCTACCTTCATCTCTCGAAATGTCATTTTTCATGAATCCATTTTCCCTTTCAAATCTAGTTCTCCTTCGAACAATGACTTGTCGTCCTTCCCAAATAACTTGGTCCTTCCTCTTGCACCACCAAATGACATCTTCCCCTTTCCCCAAACTTCTCAAACTCTCACTCAATCACACACTGGTCAAGAACCTTCTTCACCAGCTGATGAAGAACCCTCTGCACCAGCTGACCCTTCCACCCTTCCCTCACCTACTGCTCCCACCCTTCCTTCACCTACCCCCTCACCTCATCTTGAACCTTTCCCTCTTCGAAGGTCCACCAGAAATAGGAACCAACCTGTTTATCTTCATCAATATCATTGCCAGCTTGCAACATCTCAACCCTTCCTTCCCTCCTCCACAATCCATCCCTTTCATGATTACATAACTTACAAAAATCTCTCTCCCTCTCACCAGTCATTTTCTGTTTCACTTTCATTACTTCATGAACCCCAGTCTTATAATGAAGCTGTCAGGTTTAAGCATTGGCAAGATGCCATGAAAGCTGAACTTCATGCTTTAGAAGAGAACAACACATGGACTGTCACCACCTTGCCCCCCAACAAAACTGCAATTGGTTGCAAATATGTTTATAAGACCAAGCTGAAATCAAATGGATCTTTTGCAAGGCACAAAGCCAGACTTGTGGCCAAAGGCTACACTCAGAAAGAAGGCTTTGACTTCCAAGAGACCTTCAGTCCAGTTGCAAAGCTCACCACAGTTCGAGTTTTCCTTGTCATAGCAGCTATTAAAAATTGGCCCCTCACTTAAATAGATGTTCACAATGGCTTTCTACATGGAGACCTTGATGAGGACATTTATATGCAATTACCTCCATGCTATCACATCAAGAGTAAGCAGATTGAGGGGAAGAACTTGGTATGCAAATTAAATAAGTCTCTTTATGGACTTAAGCAAGCATCTAGGCAATAGTTCTCAAAGTTTTCAAATTCACTCACTGCCATTGGATTTCATCAATCAAAATCTGACTATTCTTTGTTCACTAAAGTCAGTCTCAATGGATTTATAGCACTCTTAGTCTATGTAGATAACATCATAGTTGGAAGTAAATCTCAAGAAGAAGTTGATTCACTCAAATCTTACCTTCACAACAAGTTCAAAATTAAGAACCTTGGACCCCTCAAGTATTTCCTAGGATTGGAAGTTGCTAGGTCCCACTTGGAATTAACCTTTGTCAAAGGAACTGTACCCTCAAGATATTAGAAGATTCAAGTCTACTTGGCACAAAAACAGTTTCCACACCTATTGAACTGAACCATAAATTGAGCCACACCACAGAAGAAATCCTCCAAGATCCTACAACTTATAGAAGACTCTTTGGAAGGTTAATTTACTTAACCATCACAAGACTCGACATCACCTATGCAATTAGTGTTCTAAGCCAGTTCATGGACAGACCCTCACAATCTCATTTGCACTCAGCCTATAGGATTCTCAAGTACCTCAAAGGATCCATAGGTCAAGGCATTTTCTTATCATCCAAATCAACTTTACATCTAAGGGCCTATAGTGATTCTGATTGGGTTGTCTGCCCCGAGAGAAGAAGATCTATCACAGGGTTCTATATATTCATTGGAGACTCACTAATAAGCTGGAAATCTAAGAAGTAAGCAACGGTTTCTAGATCTTCAGCTGAGGCAGAATATAGGGCACTAGCATTTACAAGTTGTGAGATCATGTGGCTTCTCGGTTTGCTGAAGGAATTTAATGTTGACCATGCACAATCTGCTTCCCTCTTATGTGATAACCAAGTAGCCATCCACATTACAAAGAATCCAATTTTTCATGAAAGGACCAAGCATATAGAAGTAGATTGTCATTTTGTTAGAGAGAAAGTCTTGGATGGTATTATCACACTAATGCATGTGTCCTCAAAATTTCAGTTGGCAGATATTTTCACTAAGGCCTTTCCAACTTCTACATTTCAGTTCTTATTATCCAAGATGGAAATTGTTAACATCTATGTCCATCTTGAGGGGGAGTCTTATAGAACACAATGTAACAAAATGAAATGCAATCTAGTTCTACACAAGGACAACAACCAAAGCATACCTGAAATACACTGCAACACTCAAGAGATGCATAAAGCTGATAAAGCATGCTGCAGTACATGGAAAGAAAAAGATAGCAACAGCAACAAAAATGAGACAAGAGATGGCACAGAAAAGAAGAACCTCAGCTAAAGAAATGCATGGCTGCACACAAAGAAGTATAAGGGACACGATGCATAAAGCTACCTCTACCATATTGTCCATAAAAGTTCTAAATTGATGCTTGTAACTGTGTAGATAGTCAAAAGTTAGTTTTTCAGTAGCTTTTTACTTTTTTTCCTTTTGTAATGTGTATATATATATATATATATATGACCTTTGTATAATCAAAAGTATCAATGAGAATTAGTTTCTTCTCATTTTCACTTTCTGTTCTTAATAGTTTCTAACAACCTCCTCTTGAAAGGAGTTGAAGCTGTAGCCATCCATGGAGGCAAGGACCAGGAAGAGAGAGAGTTTGCCATTTCATCCTTTGAGGTAGGAAATAAAGATGTCTTGGTTGCTACTAAGGTTACCCTAAAGGGGTTGGATTTTCTTGACATTCAACACATCATTAATTATGACATGCCTGCAAAGATCAAAAACTATGTTCACAGGATTTATTAAAGTTAATATATTTCCCTAGGATTATTATGTGTTCTAATACATGTATGGATGAGTATCAAGGAGGCTAGGTAACATGTATGTGTACGTACCAAGAAAGTGTATAGTAATCTACATTATCTAAAAATAGTCTAAGAGACTAGTATAAATAACAAGGTCATGTACTTATGAAAAGTTAAGATGAAGAATTAAAAAAAAAAAAAAAAAAGAGATACATACTCCAAATTATCCAGATAATTCTCTTGTTGTTCTTGGTCAAAATATTTACTTTATTTCTAACAAGAGGTACCAGAGCAGGTTCGATCTTATCATGGTGTTAGCACTCAAGTGAGTAGTAGTCGGTAAACATCATGGCGTGTCTTGGAACTTCTCAACCTATTCCTATCTTCGGTGGTGAAAACTATGATTAGTGGAGTATCAAAATGAACATTTTTTTTTCTATCACAAGACCTTTGGGATGTGATAGAAAGAGTGGTGTCAGCTTCAGCAGAAGGAAGTTCTAATGTAGTTGTTGAAAAAAATGAGAAACAAATGGATGCAAAGGCTTTGTTTGTGCTTCAACAAGCAATGAGTGAAGCCATTTTTCCTAGGTTGATAAGAGCCATATCTTCCAAGCAGACGTGGGAGATTTTGTAGCAAGAATTCCAAGGGAATTCAAAGATCAAGACCATCAAACTTCAAAGCTTGAGAAGAGAAATGGAGAATCTCAAGATGAAGGACTCTGAGAATGCTACGGAGTATAGCACCAAAGTGATTGAGCTTGTGAATCAGATGAGAGCATATGGGGAAGATATTATTGAGCAAAGGATTGTTCAGGAATTCTTGATTAGTCTCACTGAAAAATATGACCACGTAGTGGCAGCCATTGAAGAATCAAAGGATTTGTCTATTTTAACCATTACAGAATTTATGGGATCTTTGTAGGCACATAAGTAGAGATTGAGCAGAAGGAATGGAGACTCTTTGGAGAATGCCTTCCAATCCAAAGTCAACCTGAAAAATCCAAAATAAGGTGACTACAAAAAGAAGAATAAAGGCCAGTTCAAGGGTGAAACTTCTTAAAAGAAAGACAAAGGGAAGGCTAAAAATGATGAATATCCATCTTAAGGTATCTGCGAAAAGACCAATCATTTGAAGAAAAATTGTTTTCACAAGGGGAAGCCCCTATGTACAAACTATAAGAAGTTTGGTCATAAAGAAAAAGATTGCCGATATAAGGAAAAAGAGCATCAGGCTAACTATTTTGAAGAAGATCATGAGCATTTGTTCTTTACTTGCTAAGCTGCAGTAGAAGAAGTCAATGATACATGGCTCATTGATAGTGGTTGTAGCAATCATATGACAGTTAAGGAGAGCATCTTCATTGACCTAGATATTTCTGTCAAGACTAAGGTTAAGATGGGGAATGGTGATCTGGTGGAGTCCAAAGGCAAAGGCACAATGGTTGTTCAAACAAAGAAAGGTACTATATACATTAAAGATGTTCTTCTAGTTCATTCTTTAGACCAAAATCTGTTAAGTGTTGGTCAGATGATGCAACATGGGTATTCTTTGCATTTTGAGGGAAATTTGTGTAGAATCTTTGATGAAAAACATGATGTGGAGATTGCTGAGGTAAACATGGGAGGATGCATAAACTTTCCCATTGTTTGGCACTGTCCTAAAGCTATGGCGGCTACAGTTGATGATTCAATACTTTGGCATCAAAGATTTGGGCATTACAACTACAATGCCTTGAGGCTTCTTCATCAGAAAGATATGATCAGTGACTTATCTCTAGTAGAAGCTAAGAATATTGTTTGTGAAGGATGTATGCTAGGCAAACAACATAGGCAATCTTTTCCATCTGGCAGTGCATGGAGAGCCATAAAACCTATTGAGCTTGTGCATACTGATATGTGTGGTCCTATGAGGACACCCTCTCAAAATGAAAATAGGTATTTCATGTTGTTTATAAATAATTATAGGGGTGCTACCTGCACCATGCGAGGGGAGGGTCTTCAACCCTGCCCCCTGCCCCCGAGAGGCGGGGGTGGAGCCCCCAGCCCAGGTAGCTGGGTGGTGGGGTTGAAAAAGCATCCTGCCCCGCTCCGGCCCCCGCTCAACCCAGTGATTCACTAGGTCTATAATTGTTTTTGGCCTATAATTGTTTTATTCCCAAATTATAATATAATATAATTATAAATTTTATTAAAAAAAATATACTCATTAGAGATGTATTTTGGATTGTCTTGGCATCCTAAGCTAACCTTTATATAGGATGCCAAGGCAAGACAATAATCATTCTTAAGTAATGTGAGACTTTATATACTATTAAGTCCCACATTGTTTAAGAATGACTATTGTCTTGCCTTGGCCTCCTATATAAACCTTGGCCTCCTATATAAAGGTTGCCCTAGGAGGTCAAGGCAATCCATTATTCAAGTTTTTAGCAAATTGTATATATTTATATACAATATATATTTATATAAATATAAAAAATAATATTTTTTATTATAAATTTGGGAGGGTGTGGAGCGGGCAGCGGTCACCCCCCCCCCCCCCCCCCACGGCCCCCGCTAGTGGTCCTTCATGTGGGGCGGGGGCCCCCGCCCTTGCATGTGCGGTGTGGGGTAGCCTGCCCGCCCGTGCAGGGGCGGGGGAGCGGGAGGCGGGCCCCACTGCCCACCCCTTGATGATTATATCAAAATGATATGGGTGTATTTCTTGAAAGAAAAATATGAAGTTTATGTTTTTTCAAGAAGTTCAAGCAGTTTGTAGAAACTCAGAATGGTCACAAGGTGAAAACTCTTCGAAGTGATAAAGGGACTAAGTACAACTCCCATCACTTTGATAAATTCTGTGAAAAAGAAGGAGTTGAACGTCAGTTGACAGTGGCTTATACTCCATAGCAGAATGAGATTTCTAAGGAAGAACATAACTATTATGGAGATGGCAAGATCCATGTTTCATGAGAAGAACTTGCCAAAGATGTTCTGGGTAGAAGCAGTTAACAATGCAATGTACTTGTTGAACAAGTGTCCTACCAAAGCTATGCCTAATCAAACTCTAATTGAAGCTTAGAGTGGTAGACATCCTTTAGCAGGATATTTTGAAAGTCTTTGATTGTATGTGCTACATTCATTTACCATCTCAGAAAAGAACCAAGCTGGAGGAAAAAGCAGAGAAGGGAATTTTTCTGTGCTATAGCACTCTTTCAAAATGGTACATAATTTATAATCTTGAAACAAAGAAGCTCATTACAAGCAGGGATATTGTCTTTGATGAGCATGCAATCTGGAATTGGGAGGGAGGGCAGGTAACAAGGTTAAGCATCACAATTCCAGAGGAAAATTATGCTGAAGACCAAAATGTTGCAAAAGAAGCAGGAGAAACTCCACAAGTGACTAAAGAAGAAGAGCTTTCCTCACCAGAAACAACACCTAGGAGGATGAGACCTCTGAGTGAGATTTATGAAAGCTGTAATTTCTCTTTTATTGAGCCTAACAATTTTGCAGAAGCTTCTAAGGAAGTTGTGTGGATTAAAGCCATGGAGAAGGAGATGAAGATGATCAAGAAGAATAATACTTGGGAGTTGGTGAATCGCCCTATTGACAAAGAAGTAATTGGGGTGAAATGGATTTACAAAACTAAGCTAAAGCCAGACAAGTCCATTCAAAAACACAAGGCAAGGCTCGTAGCCAAAGGCTATGCTCAGCAATATGGAGTGGATTACAATGAAATTTTTGCTCCAGTTGCTCGGTTAGACACCATTCGAATCCTTGTGGCACTTGCAGCTCAGAAAAGCTGGAAAATTTACCAACTTGATGTTAGGTCAGCATTCCTCAATGGAAACTTGAAGAGGAAGTTTATGTTGATCAGCCCGAAGGTTTCATGGAGGAAGAAGAGAATGTATTTAGGCTAAGAAAAGCCTTGTATGGACTCAAACAAGCTCCTAGAGTTTGGTATGGAAAAATTGATGGCTACTTTGTACAACAAAGGTTTGTCAAGAGCAAAAGTGAGCCTACACTCTACACGAAAACCCAAGGAGAAGTTGACATTCTTATTGTTTCCTTGTATGTGGATGATCTGATTTTTACAGCAAACAACTTAGCCATGATCAGAAGATTCAAGAATGACATGATGAGTTCCTTTGAGATGAGTGATTTGGGGTTCATATATTACTTTCTTTGAATAGAGGTTTGTCAAGAAAAAAAAGGTATCTTCATTTCGCAGAAAAAGTAAATAGAAGATATGCTGTTAAAGTTCAAGATGCATGAATGCAAGACAGTTGCAACTCCATTGGTTCCAAGTGAGACGTTAAAGAAGGAAGATGGAGTCAAGAAAGTAGATGATGGAATTTACATGAGTTTAGTTGGTAGTTTGCTTTATTTAACTGCCATTAGACCTGATATTATGTTTGCTACAAGTTTGTTGTCTAGATTTATGCAGAGTCCAAGTCAAGTCCACTTTGGAACTGCAAAGAGAGTCCTCAGATACTTGCAGGGAACAACTGACTTTGGCATTTGGTACAAGACTAGTTCTAATGCAAAGTTAGTTGGCTATACTGATAGTGATTGGGCAGGATCTTTAGATGATATGAGGAGCACCTCAAGATATTGTTTTAGCCTTGGTTCAGGAATACTTTCTTGGAGTTTAAAGAAGCAAAATAGTGTGGCACAGTCTACTGCAGAAGCTAAGTATGTGGCAGCAGCAAGGGCTACAAATCAAGCAATTTAGTTGGCTGAAAAGAATTTTGGGTGATATAGGAGAAAAGAAGCATGGTTTGGTTGAATTATACTGTGATCATAACAAGTCAGCTATAGCAATCACAAAAAATCTAGTTTACCCCAGTCGAACTAAGTATATTGCCATCAAATATCACTATTTGCGTGAAGTAGAAGCAAGTGGTGAGATTTAGCTCAAGTTTTGTAGCACAAAAGAGCAATTGGCAGACATTTTTACGAAAGCCCTTCCAAGGGAAAGATTTCAGTTTCTCAGAGATATGCTTGGAGTTACTGGAAAACACATTAAGGAGGAGTATTAAAGTTAATGTATTTTCCTAGAATTATAATGTGTTCTTGATTTACTAAATATTACATGTATGGGTGAGTATCAAGGAGGCTAGGTACCATGTATGTGTACGTACCAAGAAAGTGCTTAGTAATCTACATTATCTAAAAATAGTCTAAGAGACTAGTATATAAATAACAAGGTCATGTAGTTGTGAAAAGTTAAGATTAAGAATTAAAAAAAAAAAAAAGAGATATGTACTCCAGATTATCTAGATAAATTCTCTTGTTGTTCTTGTTCAAAATATCCACTTTATTTCCAACAGGATTGGACGAGCTGGAAGATGTGGCAAGACAGGAATAGCTACAACATTTATAAACAAGAATCAGAGTGAGACAACGCTTCCTGATTTGAAACACCTCTTGCAGGAAGCAAAACAGAGAATTCCACCTGTGCTGGCTGAGCTAAATGACCCGATAATTGCCGATGCAGGTGGGGTTAAGGGCTGTGCATATTGTGGTGGGCTTGGTCACCGTATTCGGGACTACCTGAAATTGGAACACCAAAAAAGCATGGCTTTTTCCAGCTCCAGGGACTACTTTGGATCTGGTGGTTACCGAGGGGAGATATGATATTGACCAAGCTTATATTTGTAGAGACGTTCTTCACTTGGTCGAAAATATGGTATGCACTCTTTTGCATCTTGTAATTGCGCAACTGAAACAGAATGCTTGTATGTTCATGCATGATGCTTTTGGGGATAAGGCCTCTAGAAATGGTCCTGATAACTTTGATTCAGTCGAATATCGATCTGAATGTGTTGTATGTCAGCTAGAAACGTTCACAGTAACTTTGGTGAAGTGGAATCACGTGTTGCACCAAATAAAGAGTGCATACTTTACTTAGATTTCGTAGGAAAGCTGGTGCATGGCAGGCGTGAAGATCCAATACGCTTCCCTTGTCATTGTCATTACTAGTTCTAGCCTCGCTTCTCTTTTCTTTAGTATAGCTTCATTTTTTTTTTTATAATCAACTCGAAGGATGCAGATTTCATCATCACCAACTTATGTTCATCTACCTTATTGTGATTGGTAGGCTATTTCAACATACTTTTATCTGGGATACAAGCTACCTTCCATTAATACAAGCTGCTCCAAACTTAGTTTGAGCATTGGAGCAAGGTTGAAAGCTTTTTCCCAATCATCTTCTCATAAAATAATTTGAAAAGGCTGAGGCAAAACACATCACGAACCTTCCCCTCCTTCTATCTTTCCGTCAACAGCTTGCTACGCAAATGATACCAAAAAAGAGCTAATCACTTGCAGAATCATGGGAAAATAGTACAAGCTACGACTGGACTCAAGGCCAAAGCACATTAATTAGTTGCAGCAAAGCTAAAAGCTAACAAAAATGGCAACTGCAATGGCAAAAATTGGAATGATGACAGATTTGTATCCCAAAGCAAGACCAAATATAAGTTAGAACATTGGTGGCAGCTCCAGTCCTGCATGGTCCCTTCAGGAAAAAAAAAGGGTAGGTTTTTGGAGATCGGATACCACATGGTGGATCTATGGCTGGAAGGAAGTAAGGAAGAATGATAAGCATGTTTCCCTCTGAATTCCATGAACTTGTTTCATTGAATATATTTTTTTTAGATAAAGATATTGCAAAACTATTTATCCCGACAAATATCTTGATCACGTTTTTTCTATTTTATCTTTAAAAAATTATAAATACACCATCGTAATTTAAAAAATGACAAGTTGGAATCGGAGTCAAAAGGTTTTTTTTCCTGAGAAGTAGGAGTTGGAGGCCGAGTTGAACAGACTCCTACTCCACTCTAATCCGACTCCGACTTTATTTTTTGATTCTGCCTCCAACTCCGACACCGATATTATATATATTATAAATATATATTTGTTTTCCTATATATTAATCATAAAAGTTTTATATAATTATATTTTATATAGTTAGTTAAACCCCATATCATACTAGCATGAGCTCATTATTATTAAATAATATATTTATATTATAATATATATGGACTAAATTGATTAATAATAGTTTAGTATATATAAATATCATTCTATTACAATAATACTATCATGTAACAATAAATTACTTATATATAAAGATAATAACATGTAATAGTAATGTATAATAATTAAAGTATAAAAACATATAATAGTAATATATAATAACCAATGTTCCAATATATAATATATAATCACTAGTGACTAGTATAATAAATTAAATATAGAATACAAAGTCTAGTGTATAATTAAGTTAGAAACTAATATAATAATATATAATACTTTAGTATACCAATATGTAACTAACTACTAATGTCTAAACGTGTAATACTATTATACTAATATATAATACTAATTATACTTTAGCTATTAATATAAATAAGTTATACACTGGTTATAGTAAAAGTATAATGAGTTAATAACATGTAATTAAATACTATTTATAAAAACCATAGTACAAGTCTATAGGCTATAACATATAATTGTTAATAACACGTAATACTATAGTATAATAATATGTAACTGTCAATAATCAATCCTATAGTACAAGTATAAATACTAATCCTATAAAAAAAAAGTATAAATACTAACAATAATAACATTATAGACTTATAGTCTACATGTAATACCAATGTATAATAATACTAGTATAATAATTATATTTAAATTTTAGTCAATATAGTACAAGTCAATTTAAATAATAATTTTCATTAATTAATACTAACAATTAAATTGAGTGATGAAAAAAATTAAAAAAAATCATAAATAAAATGATAAGTCGATAACATATAATTAGACACTATAATGTGATAAACTGTTAAAAGTATTATATGAATCTATGATAAGTAATAACATATAATTAATAAATAATAATTAATACTAACAATTATAAAAACTTCAAATAAAAAAACTTAGGCTTAAAATCTAAACAAAGATTAAGATTAAAGTTTGGTTTGGATAGTGAAATGAGATGAGATGATTTTAGATAAAAGTGGAAAGTTGAATAAAGTATTGTTAGAATATTATTTTTTAATATTATTATTGTTTTGAAATTTGAAAATGTTGAATTTAAATTTGAGAAAATTGAATTTTTTATTATATTTTATGTGTAAATTTAAAAAAATTATAATGATAAGATGATATGAGATGGTTTCTGAATCTAAATAGCCCCTAAAATTAAATTTAGTGTATCCATAAGAATCAAATAAAACGGCGCCGCACCCAATTCTGATTTGAAAAATTTGAATTGTCTATTATATTTTTTATAAAAATTTAAAAAAATTATAATGATGAAATGAGATAGTTTCTGAATCCAAACAACCCCTAAAATTAAATTTATGGTACATTTGGATGTTGAGTTGAGTTGAGATGATAAAATATTATTAGAATATTATTTTTAAATATTATTATTATTTTTAGATTTGAAAATGTTAAATTTTTTATTATATTTTGTGTTAGAATTTGAAAAAATTATAATGATGAATTGAGATGAGTTGAGTTTGATTTAATTTCCAAACATACCTTAGTGTATCCATAAAAATCAAAGAAAACGGCGCCGTTTTCTCCACCCAACCCTCCCCTCCCCCCGCACTCGGCGGCCTCAGGCCCTCACCCAGTCACTCTCGTCTCCCTCTCTCGTCTCTCTCTCTCATAATTTCCATTTTCCTTCTGCTTCAGCCTTCAACCTCCACAGGACCACTCTCGTCTCTCTCTCTCTCCCTGCCAGTCTCGATCTCACCGAGTCGCCGCGCGACCTCACCCTGACCCAGTAACCACCCCCACAGGCCGCGGTCGACACGGTAAGCCTCTCTCTCTTCTCCCTTCGTCTTCTCTCTCTTTGTGTAAAATTTGTTTAATTTTGTGATGATATGGTTGTGTAAAATCTGTGTAACGTTGTGATGATATAGTTGTGTAAAATCTGTGTAATTTTGTGTTGATGAGTTTGCGTAAAATCTGCGTAATTTTGTGATGATGAGTTTGTATAAAATATGTGTAACTAAAATAGGATGGATGTTTCAGACTTGCAGTTGATGAGTTTAAGTTAATATTGAGGCTTTTTTGTTGGGATGTTTTGAAGGAATAAACTGTGATTATACTTGTTTGGAACTTTGGATGGATGTTGCAGTTGATGAGTTTGTGTAAAATCTGTGTAACTAAAATAGAATGAGTTTGGGGCTGTTTTTTTGTTGTTGCAAGGAATGATTGGATAAAACTGTGATTATACTGGGGCTGTTTTAATTTGAGTTAATATTAGGGCTGTTTTTGTTGGGATGTTTTGAATGAATAAACTGTGATTATACTTGTTTTTGGAGCTGTTTTTGTTTGTGTGTTGTGGTTTGGGGCTGTTTATATATTAATATGATGCTAAAGTTGGGGCGGTTTTAGTGAACATGTGGGCTGTTTTATTTTATTTTTATTTTTTGATAAGTAATAAACTTTATTGATCGAATGCAACTAGGCAAAGCCCATGTACACAGGTAGTATACAAAAGAGACACCTAATTACATTCTAGCAAGCTGAAAAGAAAGCAAAAACTCATGGACATTCCCTCCATTTAATATAATAGCAGAAAACCATTGAACCAAAGAAAATACAAAAAAGTTCCAGATTTCCCCCACTGTTCTCTCCTTGTTGTTGAAGCATCTCTAATTTCTTTCCAACCAAATACGCCACAATAAGCACAAAGGGACCTTCCTCCACGTCGCAGCCAGCTGAGAGCTATGATGTTGCGTATTCCAATAAGTTAGAAGGTCCACCACAGTCTTGGGCATAACCCAAGACAACCCAGCCCTACTGATAATGCCATCCCATAACTCCCTTTCTACCTCACAATGCAGAAAAATATGATCAATTGATTCACCATCTTTCTTACACAAGTAGCACCACTCCAATACAATCATCCCTCGTTTTCTTAAGTTGTTAGCCATTAAAATCTTGCCTAAAGCAGCAGTCCAAGCAAAAAATGCAACTTTAGGTGGCACTGGAACTCTCCATATACCCTTCCATGGGAACACTATGGGCTGGTGGTCTTGCAGCACCTTATAGAAGGATTTGACAGAAAATTTTTTGTTCTCTGAATGTTTCCACAGCATTCTATCTCCCCCATTCCTCCTAGCTTCCTGGAATAAAGAAAACTGAAAAAACCTGCTATCTCCCCAACTTCTCAATCCTGCACATTTCTGGAAAAAGGTCAGATTCCAGTACACTGTGCCATGGGCTCGACATAACACATCTGAAACAGCAGCCTGTTGATTTCCGGCTAATCTGAAAACTCTTGGAAATGCAGAAAACAGAGCTCTCTCACTACACCATTCATCAAACCAGAAACCAATTCTTGTGTCCTCACCAACCTCCAAACTGGTGCGTGTTGCAAACACCTACACCTTCCACCCCTTTCTTATAAACTTCCAAAGACTCACTCCATAAGTCCCCCTACCCTCCTTAGAACACCAAATCCCCCAATCACAACCATACTTCCCATCCACTACCATTCTCCACAACGAATCTTCTTCCAATTGGAATCTCTACAACCACTTTCCTAATAGGGCCTTATTAAAAGTAATCAAGTTACACACCCTCAAGCCTCCCATCTCCTTTGGACTGCACACTTTTGGCCAACCCACAAGATGAAACTTGTATTCCTCACCCATACCACCCCACAAAAAGGCACTAAAGAGTTTTTCAATCCAATTAGCCACCCCCATCGGTAAAGGAAATAAAGAGAGATAGTTCGTAGGAAGATTGGAGAGGGTATGTCTTGCTACATTGCAAGACAACTAGAGCCTTGTGGGTGGAAATTTTTAGCCGGATTGAGTTATCCTTTGTTATGCCTGCTTCTGTGGTAAATCTATTGGCCAGCTGGACACTTCCAAGAGGAGTTCAACAAATCAAGGCGGTGTGGAAAATGATCCCAGTCTGTCTTATGTGGTGTATATGGCAAGAGCGCAATGATCAGAATTTTGAAAACAAGGAGCGGTCTCCGGAGGAACTTAGAACTGTATTTTTCATTACTTTATTTCTATGGGCCATTGCTTTATATTTTAATAGCCTGAATTTTTTTGACTTTTTAGTTTCCCTTGCTTTGACCTAGATAGGTCTTATCTCATGTATACCATCTTGTGTACTTGGGCTTTGCCTATCGTTATTAATATATTATTGATTACTTATAAAAAAAAAAAAAAAAGATTGGAGAGGGTACTTTTGATAAGAGTTAATCTCCCACCTTTTGAGTGTAATTGATGGTGTGGTTGGGCAGTTAATCTGTGTACCACAAAGTTGAACATTTTTATAAGTACAAAGTTGAAGTTTTATCACCTTTAGGAATTCAGACTTGACGAAATCACCTCTTTTTGATAAACTAATTTAGTGCATATACGACATAAGTTGTCATGTTATTCCCTGAAAGTCCTGCTGATGTCTGTTTTGTGGTGGACAATCTTGAAAATCATGAAAAGAAAGATTGGATAACTTATATCACGTTCCTTGGTTGAATTGAGAGGACCATCAACAATGCTTGCATTGGCTTTTTGGAGTTTGTAAGATCATTGAACTGTTAGTGGTTGGAGTTTGTTAGTCTCTTTGAACTGTTATATAGTTCTTGGAGTTCGGGAACTCCTAGCTCTGTTGTCATTATCATTTTCTGGTTGGCATAGCAAAATATTTTCTAACTAAAATCTTTTCATATTTTTTTTAAGCATAACTTAGAAGTTGAAATGGCAATGTGGCACTTGGAAACATTTAATTTGTTGTAATATGTTTGTTGTTGGAAACATTTAATTTGGTTGGCACTTGGAAAATGTTGGGTTTCTCTTTTTTTCAAAATTAGAACTTTAAAATGTTTGTTGTGCTTATTTAAAAAAAAAAAATGTTTGTTGTAATCGTTGTAAGAACATATAATTATGATTGATGTGGATGATTTTGGATGTGGTTGATGGATGATGTGTGTTGATGTTTATTGTAGACTTGAAGTGATTAGTTGGATGTGGATGATGGATGATGCATTGATGGGAGTGGATGTTTATTGCAGTGATTAGTCATTTTTATTTTATTTTTTTAATTTTTTGAAGCATGTTAGTAACTTAGTATGTTACTTGTTTTTATTTAGTTTTATTTTTTGTTATGTTTTTAGTAAAAAGAAAATTATTTACTTTAGATTGTGATTTTTGAAAAAAAATTAAATTTAAAAGCTCAAAAATTCTTTTTTAAAAAGTGTGCATTGAAAACAGTAAAAACAAAAGTCCAAAAAAAAGCCCAAATCCAACTCCGCTCTGACAAGTCGGAGTCGGAGCGGAGGATGAACATGTCGGAGTTGGAGGTCATCGGAGTTGGAGGATGGCCATACCAATTCCGACTTGGTCGGTGCTCAACCCTAATGAAAGCTACTTGGGGTGGGGGCAAAAATGGAAATGCAAAAAATACCCAGCTTCATCTCAGTGAAAATAGAAAACAGACGCAGAGAAACTTCTGGCTCCTATCATAATCCGACTGGCGACTCCGCTCCGCAAGTTCTCGGACCAGCAGATAATTTTCCACAAATCCAACTCCCAAAACATAACTCTCATACTGTAAGCACCTCAAACATGTGATTTGCCCTAATTATTTTTTTCTTCCTAATTGAATTTTTTTCGCTCTTTCACTTTCGTAGGATCATTCTTTCTTTCTTTCTTTCTTCTCTTGATGTATTTTGAACATTTATTTATTGTTCTTTTTTTTTTGGTTCACGAGAAAGTGAAGGAAAGGAAAAATAAAACCTCATGGAAAGTTGACACTCTTGGCTTAAACTTATTTAATGTTATAAATTTCCTTTGTTTTCTTGTATTTGATCCGGTTTTTCTCAGCTGCCAAGTGGAGGTTAGTGCAATATGAAATGAAAACAATACCCATGACTTGGCAAAGTTTGAACCTTCAACATGGTCTTGATTGTTTAATTTTGTTGCGTACATAGAGACGAATTAGTGTCTTAATCAACAGTTGAGTTCTAATATAAGTTGAACATACACTACTGGAAAACTGTTGCATCTAAATCTAGGTCGATGATGTTCTTCATTGAAGTTGCACTTGAACACGAATTGGAATTCATTTAGTCTTAAAGGAAGGCAAGTTTGTGAGTTTCTCTGAAGCGTAGCCCTGTATGTCATGGATTTTGATCGCGTGAATTATTTTTTTATGGTCATTGTTGGGATTAGAGTGTAACTTTGAAAGACCTGCATTATGCATGAAGCTTCCACTCACAAGCTCATTTCATCCCTGGTCAAATCTCCAGCACGCCTTGGCTCCAGATTCCTCATACCAGAATAATCAGTGTTTATTTTAAACATTGGAAACATTGTGGCACTGGGATGATGATAGACCCTGTATTTATACCTCTTTTTGTAGATCAGGAATTTTTCTTTTATTTTTTTTATTGTTTGTCTCCCCTATTTGCCCCAAATAACCACGTGTTTGGATTTTTCACATCTTTCAGATTTACCTTATCCCAAACAGCCATTTCAAAGCTTCTGACCTGTACTTCCTAGTCCAAACAGCCATTCCGTTAAATAAATTGAGGCATTAGACTGATTATTATTATTATTATCATCACAATATTTATTAAGCATAGGTGTTGCTCTTATACATGTTCCGTGTACTTGGCTTTGCCTATTTTAATAAAATTCTCATTTACTGATAAAAAAAATTGATTTACTAGCGAGAGGAGGTTGATATATAACTAATATCTGAATAGGTTCTTTGCACCTTACATAATTAAGTGCGTCATGAATCACCTGTAAATTACAGTGATAGATCATTTCTGTTTTATTCTTAGGCCTTGTATGGATTCAGACAACATTTCATCTCATCATTACAACTTTCCCAAATTTTCAAAAAAAATCCAATAAACAATTCAACTTTTTCAAATCCCAAAACAAAAATAATATTCTAACAATATTTTATTCAACTTTCAACTTTCATCTCATCTCAACTCACTATCCAAATCTCCCCTTAGTCTGCTTTTCAGATAGTATGTTATAATAATTAAGAATTTGATTATGTATTGTAGATGGAAGATGCCTCCCTTGGAAGTGAGCAAGTGCCTGGTGGTGGTGAATGCAATGAGATTCACAAAGAAGAAGATGGCGTAATGACAGGATTAGACTATCAAAATGGTATATCTGAAGGAAGGAAGGAATTTGTTCCACCTGCTGTAGGAATGGAGTTTGAGTCATATGATGATGGTTACAATTATTACAATTGTTATGCTAAGGAAGTGGGATTTCGTGTTAGAGTGAAAAATTCATGGTTCAAACGTAATAGTAGAGAGAAGTATGGTGCAGTACTTTGTTGCAGCAGCCAGGGTTTCAAAAGAGTTAAAGATGTAAATCGTTTAAGAAAGGAAACGAGAACTGGTTGTCCTGCAATGATAAGAATGAGGTTAGTGGACTCCAAAAGGTGGAGGGTACTCGAAGTTACACATGAGCACAACCACTTATTAGGCAATAAGACCTACAAATCAATTAAGAAGATGAGCGGTGGCGCTAAAAGGAAGTCAGAGTCAAATGCTGATGCAGAAGTCCGTACAATCAAGTTGTATCGAGCACTTGTGATAGACGCTGGAGGCAATGGCAGCTCCAATTCTAATGCAAAAGCAGTTGGGAATTTTATTGATCAACCCAATCAGCTGAGCCTAAAAAAGGGGGACACACAGGCCATTTATAACTATCTCTGCCGTATGCAACTGGCTAATCCAAACTTCTTTTACTTGATGGATATCAATGATGAAGGGCGTTTGAGGAATGTGTTCTGGGTTGATGCTAGGTCCAGGGCTGCATGTGGTTATTTTGGTGACGTTATTTATTTTGACAATACATATTTGTCAAACAAATATGAGATCCCTCTTGTAGCATTTGTTGGAATGAATCACCATGGCCAATTAGCATTGCTCGGTTGTGGTTTGCTTGCAGGTGAGACAAAAGAGTCTTATATTTGGTTGTTCAGAGCTTGGCTTAAATGTATGTCAGGACACACTCCACAAACTGTTATTACTGATAGGTGCAAGGCTTTACAGGGTGCAATTGTGGAGGTATTTCCAAGATCTCACCATCGTTTTGGTTTGTCGCACATCATGAAAAGAGTTCCAGAAAAACTGGGAGGATTACGTAACTATGATGCAATCAGGAAATCAATTATTAAAGCAGTTTATGAAACTTTGAAGGTGAGCGAATTTGAAGCCGCATGGGGATTCATGATCCAACGTTTTGGAGTTGGTGATCATGAGTGGCTTCGATCTTTGTATGAAGATCGTGGTATGTGGGCACCCGTTTATCTGAAAGACACATTTTTTGCTGGAATGTCTGCTTCACATCCAGGTGAGACCCTGCATCCATTTTTCGATAGATACGTGCATAAACAAACTCCTTTGAAAGAATTTCTTGATAAGTATGAATTAGCCCTTCATAAGAAGCACAAAGAAGAAGTCCTTGCAGATATTGAGTCAAGAAGCTCAAGTCCCTCACTGAAAACAAGATGTTCGTTTGAGTTGCAGCTCTCCAAAGTGTACACAAGAGAAGTATTTAAGAAGTTCCAATATGAAGTGGAAGAGATGTATTCTTGTTTTAGCACAACTCAGTTACATGTTGATGGGCCAATCATAATATTCTTGGTCAAGGAGCGTGTTTTGGGTGAGGGGAATAGGAGGGAGATTAGGGATTTTGAAGTTCTGTACAACAGAACAGCAGGCGAGGTTCGATGTATATGCAGTTGCTTCAACCTCTATGGGTACCTGTGCCGGCATGCGTTGTGTGTGCTTAATTTTAATGGGGTGGAGGAGGTCCCTCCTAAGTACATTCTGTCACGATGGAAGAAGGATTATAAGCGCTTATACATTCCAGATCTTGGCTCTGGTAATGCCGCTGACCGTGTGCAGTGGTTTAATCAATTATACAGAAGTGCCTTGCAAGTTGTGGAGGAAGGGGTGATTTCTCTAGACCATTACAAGGTGGCATTGCAAACTTTTGAGGAGTCATTGAATAGGGTTCACGATGTAGAAGGCGGGCAGGCATTACAAGCTTTTGAGGACACATTGAATTTGGTTCCTACTGTAGAAAACAGACAGGATAAAATTGCCTTGTGACAATGTCCTTGATCCTTCTTTAACTACAATTGTAGCCTTATTTTTATCCCCTCCCTTTTCTTGAGGGTTCCTTCACTCTGTTCGAGCAGATGTCACTTAACTTTCATACAATATGGATAGGCTCTATGCAACTTGCATGTTGCTTATTCTTTGTCTTAGTTTACTTAGTTCTTCATTTTTATCTAGTGTTGGGAGTATATGTCCTGTTTCTACTCTTCTAGGCAAATATCATAATGTATAGAATTTTTCTGGGATAATGCAGGCTTCTCCTTTCCCAGATTTCTTTCTGGGATTTGAAGTATATATACTGGCCCTTTTGTAATTTGCTTCTGTTAATACAATCATCCTGTTTTGAAACTTGTGATTTAGTAGATGAGAAAAATAGGAGAAGTTCTATGTTATCCACCCAAGTGCTTTAAATTTTTAATCATGCTACTGCACAGTCTGCTCTTGCAATTTGGTCTGGATAATTTTGACTGCAAAGAGTCCAGCGTTGGTTGTAATGCACCAGTGAATATACGTGAGAATACATTTCAAGCATCGCATTTCAATGTAAAACGAAAAGAAAAGTAAGGCCCTGGAGCATCACTTCCTATGGGAAGGATGGAGGTGCTAACATGCCAGAGTCCTGCTCAGTGCTCACTGCCTATTTTTCTAACTACTTTCCAATCAGAACTATTTTCTTTCTAATAATCTCTCCTTGCCGATGGGGTTGCATCTAGCATTTCCATGCTATTTTAGATCATTTGCAAAACCCTTTTATTTCATGCCGTTGTTCCTTATGTCTTCCAGAGGAGTCTTCAAAAGGAAAGGCAAAGAATGGAACATGCAAATCTGCTAATACAAAGTTTCTTTCTGCATGAATGTGGAATTCTTCGTGATAGGCTTGAAGAATGTAGTGTTAATTTTCTCGTTGAAGAGGAAGATAAATTAACTTTTGGACACTTGATAACCATCTGATGCCATACATGATCTGTTGACAACATCTGATAATAGAATTGGCCTCCTCGTAGAGGTATCTTAACAGCTTTAGTAAATTCTCTCTTTTGTTTGTTGTAATATGTCCAGCTTCTCAATTTTAAATGCTGTTCTAAAGAGTAACTGCTAGAAATCAAATTTATATTTAACATTACAACACAAGGATGGTTAAACTCTCGACTATAAAACAATCCCATGGTTTTTTTTTTTTTTTTGCCTCTTCCATTGCCGGTTGGAGGGTTGGACCCCTTGCTCCTACACTAAAATGTGTCCTAGGAAGGGGATTCCAATTTCCAGCCTTCACTAGGAGAAGGATCCTTTGCAAGTGTTCAGTTCCTCCTTGAAGTGTAGGTACCCCTCTCAATCAACAATTCTTATTAAACTTCTATCAAATTTAAAGACGACGTCACATCAACCTTTCCTTATTTAAACTTGTCTTTTTCATGGGTCAACTTTTTTATAATTAATAAAATTTATTGATCATCATAATTAGGCATAACGCAAGTACACAAGTATAAGAGAGAAATCCCTAATTACAACCTACAGATAAAAAAAAGAAGCATGCAAGTCATTAAAACTATCCCCCTCAAACACTTTGAGTCAATCTTAGGCGTGTGTATCTGGTACTTCTTTTTTCCTCTCCCAGTCTGGTCGGAAGCCGGATGCACATCCGGGTATATCTGGATATCTAGATCCGCATCCAAATGCACAGCCTTAGGCTGCGTTTGGATGTTGAGCTGAGCTGAGTTAATCTAAATTCTTTATGAATAGTAGTGAGTTGAGATGATTGAGTGAGTTTTGTGGGACCCACTTGAGATGAGTTTAAATGTTAAGATGAGTTTAAATATATTTATAGGAAGTTGTAAAATTATTAGGATCCACTATTGGGCACAAACCGATTTTGGAGAGAGAGAGAGAGAGAGAGACAACAAAAAAAAGAAAAGCTGCAAGAAGAGATCAGCTTTTGTCAGCCAGCCCAGTCACGTCCATTTACAGGAAATAAACCCACCGAATTTATGTATAATGCAACTCACTTGAGGTGTTTGGATGGTTGGAGGAGTTTAAAACTAAACTGCACACAGTGCAATCAAGGACCCAAACAGGCCTTAGTCAATATAAACAGTTAGATCTTAGAGAAGGGACAAACTATAAAGAAATGATAGTTTGTGAGTGAAGTAAAAACTTTGATAGTTTAGTGGTCATATGGCAAAATGAGTTTATGGGAGCAAAGAACATTCAACCTTGTAACACTTGTAGGTAAACCGTAAAGGGCATGCCAAACAATGGCTCACACGGTCACACCACTAAACATATGTTTTCAAGTGCTTCACATGGTTTTTGACGAGGACAAGAGTTGTTGAAAGGTCATAAAACTGGCAAACTCCACTCCACATAAACACTGAGTGAGTTAGGATCATATGTTCATGTAATGGTTACAAGGGTGCCCATCATTAAATAATTCCACACAAAGTAGCTTCTCAACACCACTAGGACCTACCACTAATCTCATACCGGAAAACAAAAAAGGCATTGGCATGAGAATAAAATATACTTACCCAGTGAAGATATTTTGTTGCCTCACCAGCACGTGAACTGACTAACTTCTCAAATCCACTACGACCTATCTCTAGTCTCATATAAAAAATTGATGTTGATACGGGAATTATAGGTACTCACCTTGTGAAGAGTTTTTGTTGCCTCACCAGCACATGAATTGATAGAATCCACTAAAATCTCTAATAATCTTGCAGCACACATCGTCTCCCTCACAAACAAGTCAACCCATTCTTGACCTCCTAGAGGAAGGTGGTTTGAAGTCGATAGATTATCAAGAGAACCAACATCTCCATCATTTGTCAACCTACATGTCATGCCGGCAACTGTGAGATTCTTCCCCCATAAAAGAAACTGATGTTGCAAAGAATGCAACTTAAAGCAAACAAATCATAGAGGACCATCTAACGAAAAATCCCAGAATTAAAAATGATTCAACAAAGAACTTTCATGTTGAAAACAACATCTTAAAGGTGAGAGCTAATTAAGAGTTCAAATGATAATAATAAACTCCTCCAAGGAAGAGGTTGAAAGCGAGCTAATAGGATTGACAATGTACCTGTTAATGTAAAAATGAGTGTGTTGGTGTTGGCATATTCTTGTGAAAACTTTTGTTAAATTGTGTTGTAATAAGTGTTGAAGTGTGTTAAAGTGAAAAGGAGTCGAAGTGAACTCGACATGGCTCGAGCAGAACTCATACAACTCATTATCTTTGCTCTAATGCTATGTCAAAACACTTGCCAGCAAGGGTTTTCCTGCTTTTGCAAGTCCTTCCCCCTCGATCCCTATTCCTGCTATTGGATAGGCAACCTTCCTTGCCATGAAAAGAACCCTACCATCAAACACAACCTTCATTGTATATCAATGATCATTTAAAAACAAAAGGAAATAGATGCCATCTATAGTTCTTTCTTCTTTTCAATTCATCTACAAGAAATGAAGTCGTTTCGGGGAAAGGGGGGAGAAAGTCTTTGTGGCTTTAAGTCAACACGTAAAACGGTGTCATTTTATAATCTAAAAACGACGTCGTTTTACGTGGATTTTGGGCTGGCCAACGTTTTGGCCCTTTCGGGTTGGGTTGTTGGGTTTTTTTTTTTTTTTTTCCTAAACCCTAATTCAAATCCTAAATGCCTAATCTAAATCCTAAATCAATTTTCATCTATGTTTTAACCTTAAGTTTTTTAGTTATAGTTTTTAAAATTCTTTTATCACTTAATTTTAATTGTTAGTATTTATTTATAAGTTATTACTATGGTATTTAATAGGCTATTACTAAAGTATTACACATTATTATATTAGTTTCTAACTTAATGATATATTAGACTTAGTATTCTATATTTAATGTAATTATACTAGTTATTATACATTAGTATACATGTTATTATATATTAGTATTACATGTTATTATATATTGGACTATTGGTTATTATATATGTTTTTTTTTTATAAGAAAAACTGATCTCATTAATCATGTTCAAAACACTTACATGAACTCCATAGAACAAATTAAAGGAACCAAGCTACATCATGTCCTTGGTAACCATCAGTAAAATACAATTTAGACATATCTCAATATCATAGATATCTTCTGTGCATTCGAGAGTAGCCTTTGCAAAACTGTGAGTTGCCATATTAGCCTCACGATATACATGTGAAAATGACCAAGTAGCAAAAGAGTCTAATATAATTCTTGCATCTGCTGTGAGACATTCACCCATGCTCCAATTGGAGGAATGCTGGTTCAGTAGGTCCATACCTGTTTTGAATCCCCCTCTAGACAGAACTACCTCAATCCAGGTTCCTTGCAGAAAACGGTTGCCAAAAGTAGCCCATAGGCTTCAACATCAAAGGAATTGCCTCTTAGGGGTCTGTTAGCACGAAGGGCACCTATCACAAAGCCTTGATGATCTCTGATGAGTACTCCTATGCTAATTCTCCCCTCCCTTGATTGTACAGCTGCATCCCAATTGACCTTGAAGCACCCTACTATAGGTTTTGACCATCTATGAACCCTTTTCCAGAGACTTGGGATTAAAACCAACTTCCTGTTGGAGTGCCTCCTTATGAGAGAAAAGTTTTGTCTTGGCCTGACTTGTGATAGCACTTGGGTGTTTAAAATCTTTTCCATGTAAACAGTCATTTCTTCTAGACCATATCACCCTCATAGTGGCTGCTACCTCATCGAGTTCCCCTGGATCAAGAGTGTTAACAAGGCCTGCCCATACATTGAAAACCAAATCACTCTAGATAGATAGCTTCTGCACTTTCTTTGGACCTTGAAACTACACATCTTTAGCAGCAATACATCCCCATAAAGCATGGCCAGAGGTCTCAGATTCCTGTTTGCATATCAAGCAAAGGCTATCCTCCACTACCTTCCTCCTTTTCAAATTAGCTAAAGTGGGGAGAGCCTCACTACAGGCTCTCCATAGAAACATCTTAGTGGTAGGGGGTACTTTTAGTTTCCAAATTGTCCTCCACACTTGCCTGTCCATGATTCTGACTAAGGATTCCCCCTTCTAGTTCTCTTTTTCCATCTCTTTGCTGAGATGATAGCCACTTTTAACTGTGTAGATGCCATTAGGAGTAAACTGTCATATTAGCTTGTCTTCTCTCCCCCTAAGCTAATGGGAATGGCTTTGATGCCATCTATTTCCTGTTGAGGAAAAAGTTCATAGAGGAGAGATTCCCTCCATTGCTTCAATTGAGGGTCAATGAGATCACAAACTTTGTCACACCAGCAATCTGCTTCTCGAGTTGTTAGAATCTTTTGAGAGGGTAAGGAAGGTATCCATCTATCTTGCCATATGTTGACTTTTTGGCCATTTCCAACCCTCCATATGAGACCTTTCTTCAACAGATTTAAACCAACATATATGCCTCTCCATGCAAAGGAAGGCCCTATCCCCAACTTTACTTCAAGCAACCCAACCTTGTTATAATATTTTTGCTTTAGAATTTGTGCCACTAGGGATGTTGGGTTTTGTAGTACCCTTCAGCCTTGCTTCGAGAGCAAAGCAATATTAAAGCACCTCACGTTTCTAAAACCAAGGCCTCCAATTTACTTGCTGTTACTGAGCTGTTTCCAATTAACCCACTGAATTTTGGAGGAATCTTCATTGAAACCTCACCAGAACTTCTTGAGCATCTGATTCAACTTACTAGTAATAGATTCTGGTAGTAAAAACATTCTCATTGCATAGGTGGGGATGGCTTGGAGGACTGCCTTGAGTAGGATTTCCTTGCCTGCAGTAGAAAGAAACTTAGTTCTCCAATTGTTTACTCGAGTCCAGATCCTGTCAATTAGGGAATGGAATGAGGCAATCTTTTTCCTGCCCACCAGAGCAGGTAAGCCCAGGTATCTTTCAAAATTTGAAGTGGACTGGACACCTGCTAGCTGCAATATCTGTTTTTGAGTTACCTGGGCAGTATTCTTACTAAAGAAGATGGCAGATTTGTCTTTGTCTTTACTAAAGAAGATGAAGCACACAGTTAAGTTCCTTAACCTTTGCTTCACAGAACAAGAGGCAGAGAGGTGAGGGCTTATGCACATAATATAAACAAGTATGGGGACAGGGGTCTCCTTGTCATAGGCCCTTAGAAGGCAAGAAACACTTTTGAGGTTCTCCATTTACAAGGATTGAGTAGGATACTGAGTTAAGGCATGCCTGGATGATGTTGATCCAATGTACTGGAAATTCCATTTTGGTCATGATGGCTTCAATGAATTTCCACTCTACTCTATCATAGGCCTTGCTCATGTCCAATTTAAGGGCCATGAAACCTCTTTTGCCTTTCATTCTTGAGTTCATAGAGTGTAGTATCTCATAGGCTACAAGAGTGTTATCAGAGATGAGCCTTCCAGGTACAAAGGCACTCTGGTTAGGGGCAATGAGCTTGGACAATATAGTTTTCAGCCTGTTTGTAGTGGTTTTAGAAACAATCTTGTATAAGATATTACACAGACTAATAGGCCTGCAGTCAGTTACTTTTTTGGGGCTTTGAACTTTGGAGATGAGGGAAATGAAGGTATCATTAACATCATTGAGTGAGCCACCATGGTTTAGAAACTTAAGAGCATAATTGCACACTTGATTACCTACCACCTCCCAGTGTTTTTTATAGAATTGAGCAGGAAATCCATCAGGGCCTGGAGACCCTAAAGGATTCATTTGAAAAACAGCTGCTATAATGTCTTCCTTAGTGAAAGGGTTTAAAAGCCATGCCTTCATTTCCATATCTAACTTTGTGCCCATTGCATGCAAACAGTTCTCAACATTCGAAAGGTGGGAAGTAGTAAATAAGAAGGAGGAAAAACCTGTGAAGACCTCTCCAATTTCTGCCTGTTCAGTGACACATCTTCCCTGTGAATCCTCTATGCATTTGATTGCATTGATCTTCCTTCTCTGGCTTGCCTGCATGTGGGAATATTGAGTGTTCCTGTCCCCATGCTTGAGCCAATGCTGCTTTGCTCTTTGACTCCACTTGATTTCATTTTTTGTTATGGAAGAGACCACATCTTTCTAAATTTGTTTCATAGTTGCTAAGTGCTCGCCTATACCTGTGTTCTGGATATGGCCAATACTTTTTTTCCCCTTTGTGATAAGCCGAGCTTGTTCCTCAGTAATCTGGCCTCACAATCTGTTTTACTAGCTTTCTGCCATGCCTCACCTACAACCCTCTGGCATTCTTATTTCAATTCTCATGCCATCTCATATCTAAAACACCATCTCCGTTTCTTTCTCCCATCATTGGTGTTATGTAAAACAATTGACAAGGGAGAATGATCAGACTTAATGGCTGGGAGAACAGTGCACAAACCATGGTTGTAGATATCATTCCATTCTTTATTTCCAAGAGCTCTATCAATTTTTTCCTTGGTAAAGTCCCTGCCACTCCTATTATTTGACCAAGTAAACACTTGCCCATGTGATTGTATGTCATTGAGACCATAACATTCAACTGCTTGTCTGAACTCGTCAATCTGTTTGTATGGTCTGCTGGCTCCACCCATTTTGTCACTTTAATGGAGGATCTCATTGAAATCCCTAGCACACAACCAAGCCATAGAGCTAGTAGGTTTGAGCATCTTCAATAATTGCCAGCTACTGCTTCTCTTTCCTGTATCAGGATGTCCATAGAAACCTGTGAATTGCCATGTTGGTCCACTGCCTTCTTCCTAGATCAGGGCACTAATGTGACATCTTGTATAATTATGACTGTAACACTCCATTCCTCTTTCCATAGGAGAGCAATACCCCCACTGAGTCCCACACAATCCACTGAGAAACACCCATCCATCTGCAAACATCTCCTTACCACCTCCATCCTTTTACTTCTGCACTTAGTCTCCACTAGGAAGACTAAGGTGGGATACTTTTTCTTAGCTAAATTCCTAAGGACACTAACTATCGGAGGGTTCCCAAGCTCTCAGCAGTCCCACACCAAAATACTCATTGATTATGGCAAGGCTGGGAATCAGCCGCTGCTTCCCAGCCCTGCCTTAACCAGGGGATTTCCTTTGGCGTCATGACATCTCTGTCTTCTTTGGAATAGGATCCTGCAATGGTATACTCATTTTGCAACCCCTCTCATATTTGTTCCTGGCAGGACACTTTGGGATATCCACCAATATCGAGGTACCATTGCCTTCTATATTTATTAAACTATCACGACCTCTCCTTTTCCATTTTCTCAATGTGCTCAAACCATTATCTTTAACCGATTGCATGGTAGTATATGTGCCATGTAAACTACCAATATCCACCCTCTTGTTTTGGTCTTGTTGTTTTAGGCCACGATAATCATCAGTAGGTGCCACCTCACTTCTTTTTGTGATTTCCCGCATACTCGGTTAAAAATAATTTTCCATAGTTGGTTCATGAGAGCTATATGTTCTTGGTATTAGCTTGGACTCAACATCCATCTCCACGTGAGCACCTTGGGTGACTTGGAGTCCAGAGGGTTCTACAGAGTTATTACCCTCACGTACGTAGGTTTTCTGTACATGGTTAGAGGGTTGGCTTACCTCCTGGAGTTTAAGCAGGTTCCCGAGGCAGGGATCATTAGGAATTCCTACTCCTGCATTGCCCTCTGTTGATGGCTGAGATGGGTCTGCACGAGATCCTCCTCCCTTATTTTCCGCTGCTGACATCTCTCATTTTCTTGCCAAAATTTCCGAATGGACATTTGGGTTGTTGTGTTGTGAATTTCTCGAGACCAAACTACCCCTCCACCTTGCTGTTTCCTCTGCTAGGTGTTTCCACCCTTAGAGTCGCCATATCTACCGCTATAAAAAAATATTTGTATTCTTGGGTTGTCCTCGAAGCCATGGACCAAATTGAGTTGGGACATGTGTATTTCCTTGTTGAGCAGTACGTGATTGCATGCTACCTTTCCCTTTATGATTAAGAACACCACATTGAAAACAAAGACTTTGCAGTCTCTCATATTTAAATGAGACCTAATGCTGTTTGTCGCATAGCTTTAGCCATTTCCCTTGCAACAAAGGTTTGTTAAGGTCCACCGCCACCCTTACTCTAAGACACCTCCCCCATGCACGACCATCCACCTCTACGTCAACCTTAATGACAGGGCATATGGAAGTTGCAAACTGCACTCCAAAGCCTTTTGTTATGGTTGATAGTGGGAGGTTATGAAGTTGTACCCAGAAGGGTTCATAGCGAAACTGCAGAGCATCTATGGACACCTTTTCATCCACCTCCATCATGGTGAGGAGGTGTCTATCAAAGAACCATGGTCGTCCACTTAGGACCCTTTCTTTGTCACCTATCTTCTGGAACTCGATCAAGAAGTATTGTTCTCCAAGCTCCTTAAAAGTCACCCACCATTCCAGCCTCCATATTTGAGACATTGTGATCTTGAAACCTTCGCTGTTAACGCCCTTCTCGGTTAGGGCCTTCCCCACTATACAATAGTTGCCCCGGTTTTCCTCTCCATTGGTGTTCTCCTGCTTTACATGGAAGTAGGAGCTCTCTTCTTTGAAAAGGTATAGCCTCTCCCATCGTGTTTCCAAATCTTCAGCCTTCATTGCGTCTCACCACCCAAAAAGGAAGAAAGGAAAAAACTCACAGTGAGTGAGACTTTTTACCTCTGACGAATCAAGGCACTAGAACCTCTCGCTTTCTCCTAGAGAAAGGGAAGACACTTTGAACATTTTGTATTTCAGGATTCCATTATATATGTTATTATACTTTAGTTATTATATATTAATATATATGTTATTATACTTTAGTTATTATATATTAGTATTACATGCTACTAGACTTTAGTTACTGTACATTACTATTACATGTTATTATACTTTAGTTATTGTAAATTTATACATTAGTATTCATGTTATTATAAATTTATATATTAGTGTTTATCCATTAATATTAAATGTTATTATGCATTTTAGTCTTTATATATTAATATTACATGTTGATATATTTATATATTAGTAATTTAGTGTTACATGGTAGTAATATTGTAAGAATATGATGCTTACATATACTAAACTATTATTAGTCAATTTAGCCTATATATTATAGTATAAATATATTATTTTATAATAATTAGCTCATGCTAGTATATTATTAAATTTAACTAACTATAGAAGATATAGTTGTATAAAATTTTTATGTTATTATATTTTAGTTATTATACGTTGGTATTACATGTTATTATAAATTTATATATTAGTGTTTATCCCTTAGTATTACATGTTATTATATTTATATAGTAAATTAGTATTACATGGTAGTATACTAGTAATATTAATAGTATCATGTAATAGTAACAATCATTGAGTTTAACTAAATATATAAGATATAGTTATATCAAATTTATATGATTAATATAAGTAAAAACACATATATATTTATAAAATATGTACAATATCGGTGTTGGAGTATTTGTAGTTGTAGACGAATACAACAAAGTGCATAGAACTTACAAGATCTAAATGCACAATCCTGCAAAATTGCAAACAATAAACATCTCATAAGAACATACTCACTAATGAGTATTTGTAGTTGTAGGCGAATACTACAAAGTAACAAGTTATAACTCCCTCTGTGACTCTCTCCCCTAATCCCATCAATTTAACATCCAACGTTACAAACTTACAAACCAGTGAAAGCACAATCATTCAAATTTTACAAAGTATCATAATTAAATTAAACAAGTAAACAAATCCAAACTCCAAAAGCATAGTCCCCTCCACCATCACTACCAGGCACCAAGTAACAACTTCAATTCAAGCTATTCTGCATTGTTTTGAA
The DNA here is from genome assembly GCF_001411555.2 of Juglans regia. Lineage (NCBI taxonomy): Eukaryota > Viridiplantae > Streptophyta > Magnoliopsida > Fagales > Juglandaceae > Juglans > Juglans regia. Next base: position 11,389,931 of record NC_049908.1, read on the forward strand.
AATTTAATGAAATTAGACATTACACTACTTAACTAAAAGATAATACTAATAGTAAAGTAACCATGAAAGTTAATGATATCATTCATGATTCATCTATCAGACTCTGTTCCATAATGCGTCTGTCTCAGTCCTCCACAATAAAATTATTATGGAGTTCACAGATAAGTCTACAAAAGCATAAAAATTAGAAGTTAAAGAATTGAGTTAATTACACTTTGCCCCTTCAAACTTTTACTCAATTCACAATGTGCCTCCGAAACTAATAATTGCATCAAAGTGAACCCTCAAACTTTCAACACTTCTCAATCCCTCATTCCGTCTACCGTCAATGTTAAATCTAACAAAAATTCACTGCACTTACTGCTCATGTGCATAACATTCACTGTAAAAATATAATTTTTATCTAATTTATTATAATTGACCATATAAAATGTAAAATAATATAAGCTATCAATTAATAATAAATCATAAATCATTAAACAATATTTTTATTAATTTATATATGGTTAATGAATATCAAATAATCTCATTGTGTACATAAATTACTCATACTTGCTTTCGTTAGATTAGATGCTGCTGGTAGACTGAAGGGGGGATTGAGAAGTTTTGAAAGTTCGAGATCCACTTTGATGCAATTATTAGTTTAGGATGCACGTTGTGAATTGAGTGAAAGTTCGAGGGAGTAAAGTGTAATTCACCCTATAGAATTAAAACAATAAAAATATCTAATTAGTCATTTAAAAATGAAGGCTAAAAGCCAAAAGTTACCCGATTCAACCTTACAGCTCTCGGCATCATCAACACTATCTAGTCCAAGGTATTAACCTTAACCAATTCTATATGCAAATAAGGGCCTCCACAATTCTCTAAGCCAATGAACTCTAATAAGCATCCAACATACGACCTCCAATGCTAACGCTAACTTAGATGCAACTGTAGTGATAGGAATGACCAACACATCCCGGACTACTCGGAAAATGACTAAAAACTTGGTGGAATGAATTACATTCCACCAAGTTAAGATATGAAATGTATGACTAGGTGCTTCAACATCCTCCATAAAATATCGTTCAACCTTGAATTTATATTGTATAATATTTCTCGAATCTCGAATTTGATGACACATTCACATCAAAACTATTGAACTCCTTGAATGTGTGTCATCTGAAAAAGATGTCGAGTTTGTCAGTCTTGAGGAGCTCCCACTTACGCTTAAAGACTGGCAACCATTGTTGTTGTAATCGCTATATAAGACCTTAATATCATTCTTCAATATTCTAATGAACTAATCAATATTGTCATTACCGAGGACGTCCCTAATCCAAAACTCCATAATAACCAACTTATATTAAGGGTCAAAGATCGCAACAAAAAATAATAATCTATTTATTTTCTGAACATCCCTCCAATATTTATCATATTTTTATTTTATCCTTATAACCATGTCATTTAGAAACATGACATTGCTTTCACAACGACTTTGCAAGTAGTCATAAATTCTGAAAGCTCCTTAAAGTATATGTTCGCAGTATAATATGAACTACCAACTATGCAATTTGCAAACAACATTATCATAAAATAATTTTAAAAACTGAACAATACCTCATATTTGACCAATCAATAGTGTCTGGTAGTTCGATTAGTCTTCCTCCTATTGTGTCCTCCAAAAAAGTATGATAGAGACCGCTATCTTCGACATCCATCATCTCGAAGGCACTTTGATACTTTTGCGCTACATTTAATATCATGTATGTTGAGTTCCATCGAGTGGGAACATCCAAGGTCAATATACTATAACATGAGATTTTTAGTTGTTCGCCTATAGACTTAAACTTGTCAAGCCTTTGGGGGAAAGATTTCATGTACTTGACAATATTGCAGACTTTGGTAATTGACTCATCAACTTCCTTCAGACCCCTATTGATTATGAGATTGATAATATGAGCACATCACCTAATATATATAAACTCGTTGTCACGAATTATATATTCTTTCACTATCCAATTTTGCTTAAACCAATCAATTGCACTGTCATTAGCATTGTCATTGTCAATTGTGATGGTAAGAAAATTTTTTAATCCCTTAATCGGTCATGCAATCATCCGACTCATTTCCAATACATGAACCTTTGTGTCATTGAATTTGCTTGAACCATAGAATTCACTTATGCAATATCCACTCATTGTTAATAAAGTGGGCTATGATACACATATAATTAAGGTTCTGAATTGACATCCATGTATCAGTTGTAAATGAAACTCTTTGCCCAGTACTAATAAACATATCCTTCATACGAGCTTTCATTGACATGCATATTTAAACAATCCTTCATGACCGTATACCGTGAAGGAATGGGAAATCAAGGCTCAAGATTAGAAACAAAATTACGGAACCCTTGTCTCTCAACGGTGAGAAAAAAAAAAAAGCATCTCATCCTTTGTAATCATAGCTGCAAGAAACTTCCTTACTTTATTCTCATTGTAATGAGGGATTAACAATTTTTTACTTTGAGTACCATTAGTGGCCGTCGTTATTTCGTAACTTAGCTTCATTTGATCTTCGGCCATCAACCCCTTGTGTATCTTAAACTATACACAACTAGTCAGATGTGCTATAAAAATGTTGAGCCTTGCTTCTTAGAATGACAACCAAAGCAATATCTATAATTGTGGCACCTTGCTTGCGGGTTCTCGCAATCACCATCAATTTTGGTGAAATGGTCTTATGTCCACGGCCTTCTCTTATTAGGTCGTGGTGGTCGACCGACACCACGCTCTACTTCATATGACTCTTAGGAATAGGTTCATCTTTGCGATCTTCAAGTAATCGACTACTTGCACAAGAAGTAGCAGCACATATGGGTTTAGGGGTGGAAGTACCTATCGTCGGTGTAGGAGCTGAAGCATCCCTTGTGTACTATCATCCGAAGTAGGTGTAGCTTTTATATCCATATTCATTTAAAAAATAAAAAATAAAAAAGTTATAAGAATAAGTTATCATGATTCATGAAACTTAAGAGTTTCAGTTACGAAGAAAAATGCTTTTATCAACATATTCCTATAGCCTAAAATGTGCAGATTGTGAAAGGCTGATGGATGATTCTAAGAAGACATTGCAACATTTTAGATTTTAGAATTCTAAATTCAACAAAACTTATCATAGAAACGAAGTTTGCAAATTTTCGTAGTTTGGTGATTGTAAATATTCTACCCGCCACATATTTAAAAGTTCACATTTATCAAATTTTCATCAAATTAAGCTAAACAAACTAAAAAAAACTCACCAAATATTTAAAAGCAGTTCATGGCATTAATCGTAATTAGTTGTATTGTATCATACATAATCATTTTGCTTCCAATATATATTTGGCCATCCATGTACCTTTCACACCCTAAGAGCATTAGTAGTGGACTCAACAAAGTTTGACCAAAATTTAGCTAGAGAATTCACTTTTATAAATTTAGCTAGTCACTTTTCAACAACACCAAATAGCAGACTCTCCAAACCTATCACTATTATATTAAAATATTAATTTTGACTTTTTCATTTATTTTAATTCTAATTGTAATTTGAATATTGATTCGTTATTAGAAAAGTACACATTAATTTTCTAACATTCATATTATTTCTAACGGATATAATTTTCTAACGGTCTTTTTCTTACAACGGTCATTCACGATGGATATATTTTTTCTGTAGTATTTTTGCCAACGACTATATTTCTCCAACCGATATATTTTTTTCAATGGCTATATTTCTCCAACAGTTATATTTTTTCAACTGTCATATTTTTCCAACTGTCATATCTTTCTAACGGGTATATTTTTACTGCCTTATTTTTTTCAACAGCTATATTTCTCCGACGGATATTTTTTTTTAACGACTACATTTCTCTAACGGTTATATTTTTCACTATAAAATATAACATTTCATCAACAATTGCATTCACTTCAACTCAAGTGTCTCTGTGAAACTTTTTATTTTCATTTTCACATTATGAATCGTTCATTTTTTTCACAAAATGACACTTATTGATTTAGATTTTGATGAAGAATTTGAGATAACAAGACAATTTGTTTTGGAAGAAGAAGCATCAAGCTCACGTGGTTCTTTTAAAAAATCACATAGTGCGATCGATTGCAAGCCTATCAGAATTGTTTTCGCGACTATTTCTTCGTATTCAAGCTACGGTAAATGTCCATAAGCCTTATTTTGTCCAAAGACGAGATAAAGTCGGAAGGTTTGGTTTTTCTTTCCTTAAAAAAATAACAATTGCTCTAAGGATGCTTGCATATGGTGTCACAACTGATTTTATGGATGAATATTTGAAAATTGGAGAGACTACCTCAGTAAGAAGCCTAAAAAATTTTGTCAAAGCAGTTGTTTCAATTTTTCCTGAAGAGTACTTAAGGAAACCCAACAATGATTACATTGTTAGAATGCTTGCAGTTGGTGAGAAACATGGATTTTCAGTTATGTTAAGGAATATCGATTGTATGCACTGGAAATGGAAGAACTGCCCAACTGCTTGGCATTGTATCTACTCTGGTCATATCCATGAACCGACAATTATTTTAGAAGCAATGGTTTCTTACGATCTATGAATTTGACATGCTTTTCTTATATTATTGGGATCTCATAATGATATAAATGTGTTTGATAAATCATTTATATTTGCTGACCTTGCTCAAGGGCGTATTCCAACTTACTCGTATATCATTAATGGTCATAACTATGCAATAAGGTACTATCTTGCTGATGACATTTATCCGTAATGTGCAATATTTGTTAAAACCATCTCAGCTCCCTAAGGAAATAAGAAAAAATACTTTGATGCGGCCCAAAAGTCACCAAGGAAAGATGTGGAGCATGCTTTTGGTGTGCTTCAAGTACGATTTGCTATAATTCGTGGACTTGCACGGCTTTTTCACCTTGAAACACTCAACCATATTACGATGACATGTGTAATTTTACATAATTGAAGATGAACGGGGTTGATAACAGAGAAAAAGAGTTCGAATATGAACAATTGGTAGGAAGCACACATGATCCAGTGTCAACAGGTCCTACACCTGAATTTAGCAAGTTCATTCAACGCCATGATGCTCTTAGGGATAAGAAAATCCACTGTCAACTCCAAACAGACCTCGTCGAGCACTTATGGCAACAATATAGTGCCACATAATGATTTATGGTTGTATTAAAGTTTATGGTTATATTATTATTTTATTGTTGTATTGGTGTATTAATGTTTTATGATGTATAGTGATATTAATGTTTTATGGTGTATGGTTGTATTAAAGTTTATGGTTATATTAAAGTTATTAAAGTTTATAGTTGTATTAATTTTTTATAGTATATGGTTGTATTAGAGTTTATGCTTGTATTAATGTTTTATGGTGAATGGTTGTATTAAAGTTATTAAAGTTATTAAAGTTTATGGTTGTATTAGAGTTTATGGTTGTATTAATGTTGATTGTTGTATTAATGTCTTATGGTTGTATTAAAGAAGCCAACAAACATAAAGTGCTCCTAACACATCAAACAAACGTTACTCCATAAAACATAAAAATGTTGGAGTTAAAGACTCCTAAAATGTCAAATACAATCCGAGATTCAAAACATCAAATAAACGTTACTCTATAATTCTAAAAAAACCAACAAACCACAAATAAAACATTACTCCATAAAAGCTAGTTTTTCTTAGCACGACTTGCAAATATTTTCATTTGTCGTTGAAGATAGTATTGTTGTAGCATTGGAGACATGGTACTTGCATTTATCATCATAATTCTTTCCTCTTCTTTTTTTTCTTCAATCCGTACTTTCTCTTGCTCAAGCAAAACCTTCTCTGTCTGAATACGCACTTCCTCTTGCCTAAGTCTCAATTCCTCTTACCTAAGACACAACATCTTATTGTCATGATTGTGTGCTTCTTGCATAAGTACGAGTTTACTCTTTCTATCTTTTTTCATCTCATTTAGTACCATGATAGAATCTGAGTCCATCCTTTCTCTTCTCTTTCGTTTCTCTTTTTCTGCTTTATGACCTATTAGTCGATCCAAATTTAAAGATGCTGCATGAAAATCCTCATCTTTGCCCAAATTTACTGTATTTGGTGTCGAAGCATTTGAACTTGGTTTTTTCTTCGGCTTCATTATTTCCATATGTTCTATCCACTTTGGATGGAATCTCAACACACGCCAACAATGATCAAAGTGAAACGTTTTCTTCTCTAAATCTAGGTACATGACCTTTGCTTTGCCAATTTACATGCATAAAGCACCATAAAGCTCAGTATGAAACTCACTTTATATAATTAAGTAAATATATACATGATATTCAACTACTGCAATGCATGGATTCCATTGGTATGTTGTAATATGGACTTCCTCACGTTGGATCCAAGATGTACGTGATTTTTTCTTCTTGTCATAATGTAGAAATATATGATTATTTACAATATCACAAAATTGGTTATACTGCTTAAATTATATATTACTTTGCTTCGTAAGACCTTTTCTTAGTTCAAATGTAAGAATTATGAGGGGAAAAACAAAAATAAAAAGGTATGGAAAAAGCCTCGAATATATAGATTTCAATCCCAAAACTGATATGACAGACAATACAGTTTTACAAGTTATAGTCCTATTAAGATCTACAAATTTCATAACCTAACTTCTTATTCAAATGAAAGAGGTATAAATAATAGATTTACAATGATTAACAAGATTGGGTCTAGAAAGTTTAACATTCTTTATAGTATATTCAAGAGCTGTTCATCATCGGCTAGGCACTACCTTGTCAAGGGCATTATTTCAGTCTCACTACCCAAATGACTCATTTCAAATATATTCTTGGATTCCATTAGTAGACCCTGCATTTCAAGACTTTTTTCATAAGCAAATTTAATTTTCAAGCACTATATGCATAAAGCACCATGAAGCTCAGTATGAAACTTACTTTATATAATTAAGTAAATATATACATGATATTCAACTATTGTAATGCATGGTGCAAAATAATTAGCATGTTAAAAAAAAAGCTTAAAAGGTGTAAAACATACATTGTCTTGCTCATTACAACTACTTGGATGCATTCCTTCAACTTGTGCCAAGTAACCACAAAACTTACTTACTGCTTGTATAATCATCGACTATTGATTCATTAGAGATGTGTAGTTATGTGTATAATCAAATTTCTTGTTTTCCTCAAAATAAATATGGATTATTTTCCATAACATCATGTGCTTATGATCTTTTCCTTGCAAGGCATCTAAGGAAACTTCAAGCCATCCCTCTACAAGCATCAAAATTTCCTCGTTACTAAAATTATTACCTCGTTGTGATTTTCGTCCACTCGGTTCAACCTCAATAACCTCAACTCGAGATGAAAAGAGTTGTTGCTCATTAATCTCATTTGTGGAACCCTTCAAAAAGTCATTATTATTTAAAAGAATTGTGAAGTAGGCATTATGGTGAGTGTATGGATCCATTCCTAACAAGAGATGTGAGGATTTTAAATGAACGGTTTGAACTATTTATCAGCATCCAAATAAACAAACAAGCATGTATCAAGAGATGAGATGACGAGAATAAAAGGCCATCGAGATTACCCTGTTTGCTATGGTTATAATAATGAACAAAGATCACAGACTAGAATATCAGAAAAGCTAACAAAGAAGCAATTTGTTAAAATTCATACTGTAGATACCATTGTGTGGAAACAAAGTAACATATATTTCCGGTGACTAAACCACAAATACTAGCATATTAATTGTCGCTCACACATGGGGCATGACTAATATCATCCAACCCAATTGTAAACTAAAGGTGAATTCATATATAGATCCAAGAGTTCTACCAGTTTCCATAATTTGCAATTGAGGGCATTGTTAACAAATTTTTAATAGTATGGTCTTGCCAATATTTTCAAAACAGACTTAGAAACCATAATTCACTGTTACCCTAATGAACCAAGATCTGGATCACTTGATCCTAAAATGGCATATACTTGTAATCAAATAGTTTATTTCCAGTGATCATCAGCCTTTTTCTATTATCATTTTCATGCCCTGCATATTGTTGGCGATCTAGCATAATAAGAAAAATACGAAATCGTACCAAAAATGAAAATTAATCAGAATGGCAACGACAAAACTATGTTCACTAGAACTATGATGTCTTTCTAAAGGACCAAGCCAATCCTGTGCAAGAACAAATGCTTGAGTGAGACAATTAAATATGCAAACAACTTTCAATCATATAGATGAAGTTTTCTATTGCAACATAAAACTGATAGAGTTTTATAGTAATTCAAAACAAGGATCACATACATACCTTAATGCAGCCCAAAATAAGAAGAGTCCGACCAAACAGAATAAAATGCAGCCCCAGGAAAAAAAATACAAAAAAGAAAAAGAAAAATGAAGCAAACCAGGAGGCATTTGGTGTAGCTTACAGTGGTGATTATGGGAGACGTCGACGGCGTTCGGCAGCGACTATCGGATATGGCAGCGACTTGCGGATATGTCGACGGCATGGCTTACGGTGGAAGTCTTTCGACTGCAGCTGCTGAAGCTCAATTTTTACTTCGATGTCGCTGGGGTATTTTGTTCAACTGAAGAGGATTTTCTTCATCTTTCTCTTCTTCTGTAGGAGTAAGAGGAATTTCCCTTCATCTTTTTCTTCTTGCGCTAGAAGAATAGTAGGCAACGGAAAGAGAAATTTTTTATGATGAAAATAATATTTGGTTAGCCCCTTGTACTGGCCAAATTTGGCTAGTGAACAAATCTTGGACTAAAATTATCGTAGATTTATCGAGTCCATTGTAGTAGATTTTTGTGCAACTTAGCTAAAATTTGGCCAAAATTTGGCTAAGTTAAGTCCACTATTAGTGCTCTAAAAGTCTAAAATGTTAACAGATTATAGAGGGCTGATGGAGGATTCTAAAATGTGCAGTGATCATTATAAACATTAATTTTCAATTATTTGCCTAAAATGTTTAAAGTGCTAAAATACCACATTTTTAGTATTATAGATTCCCTAATCATAAAAAATCCAAAAGACTCATAATTCTAAAACGTTTTAGTATCAATTTCACATTTTCTCAGCTACCAAACAAAAAAGAATAAAACATTAAACATATTCTTACATTCGAGAATGTTAAGAAAGAAGTTCAGATACTATGGTATTGAGTCCTTATTTATGAAAGATTGAAAGTCTTCAATGGAGAGCGACAAACAAAGCTAGAGAGAAGAAACACTTGGGTCTAGAGTAAAGTGTCCTCAAATCTTCAAAACCTAAAAATAAATAAATAAATAAATAAACGATTCAAACCCTAGGCAGTAGGTAGCTTTCAACAATAAAATCAATTGAATAAATAAAAATGGGCTAACGGAGTCGCACTAGAGACTATTTTCCTTGGTGGGGCTAGGCGGGCAATGTTGTCACGATGGTGCATGGGTGCAGAGAGAATAGGGGGTTCAGGAAAGTGAGGGGGAGAAAAGGGGTCCCCTGTTTTGGACCATGATAAGCATTCAAACGACGTCATTCCACTTGAAATGGAATGACATCGTTTCATTCAATAGCATTTTAGTGTATCAGATACGATCTGAAAAAAAAAAATGGTCAGAGTTCAAAAGTCGGAGCCTATATCGACTCCAATCCAACCATTGTTTTCACAACAACTCTGATTTCGACTCCAAAGTTTGAATTTTACAATTTCATCGGAGACTAAGCAAGTGTTGGCCGAAGTCGGAGTCGCTGGATTTTTTGCCCACCCCTAATGATACTTTGAAATAGGTTTTGGCGGCAAAGAAAATGTGAATAGTTGGTGAAATGTTTTGTCACGAACTTTAGATAAGGAAATCTATCATGTACTTCTTCAACAATGGAGTAAACATCCGAAATCCTGTAGAGCATTGGACATTTGCTAATTACATATCATTATTGTACATACAAATTAAAACAAGTCATATCAGTCATGGATAAAAAACTTCTCTCTCTCTCTTTCTCTCTCTCTCTTTCATCTCCTCCTCCTCAGCTGCTACATAATAGTTTTTCCAGTTTTCAGTTTTCTGTTATTTTTTCTCTTTCTTTTTCCACTAGATAAAAAATATATGATTTGTCTCTTTCCGGCCGACGAACTACCACACGTGCCTCACACTGTGCTCACCAGTCGCCGATCTTCAAAACCTTGGTGGAGGAGCGACAAATGATCGACATGTGATCAACACATGCCACCCCAATCAAAGCAGCTTTTTGATGCCTTGGCATGTCTTTTAGCCTCTTACCACCACACGTGCGACACCGTTGGACTCCCCACTTTCGAATTCCAGTCCCTTTTCTCCATCCCTGCTAACGCATGTAGCACAGATGTCAGCTCCGCCGCACGTTCCTCCAAAAGGTCGCCAGCAACTCAAACTGGCCGATTTTAGTTATCTCGCTATGTTACATCTCTTCCTAATCGAGAATTTAGGAAAAAAAAACATGAAGATCTTTCAGGGCTCCTTTCATGGATGCAGATCACAACCACATTCAACAAATCCACTATTTGAATTTTATAATCGCTATTGCAATAGTCCCCTCCTTGGCTTGTCAAGGAATAAGGGTTCAGGTCCAATTTATTAGTTTATTGCCCATTTATTTTTATTTTCTACTGTATGCATTGCAATTTATGTAAACGGATTTATGTAGAGGGTACCCCACCCTCTCATCTTGTATTCCCTCTTTTAATTCAATGCAAGTTTCTTGAAAAAAAAAAAAGTCAATACTAAGCCTTATTGATTGTGATCAATCGAGATATTTTAGTTTAAGTCTTAAGAAAGATAGATATATGAATTAAGTTATTTGTTGTTTAAAATGTATAGAACAGACTTCATATATCTATCATTCCAACATTTGAAGCATATATATAATATTATTATTAATAATGTAATAGTCATTTTAACATTGCGATGGTTCAAACTGAGACACTATTGAATATTATTATTTTAATGAAAAGAGAAACTTGAAAAAATTAGAATGAGAGTCTAGTAGCCTTGAAAAGGGAGAAATACAAGGTTCTCTTTTAATCCGTTGTGTTACACCTTACAGCTTGAATTAAAAAAACAAAATGTTGGTTGAGTTATTGTATAAAAAAACATGGTTGTATAAATAATTGAAAAAAGCTATATACAGTCGACCCAGGCAAACGGTGTGTAAGCGGCTCCCTCAAAATTTTTTTTTTTTTCATTTCATTCATTCCCTCTCTTCATTAGACCCTTTCTCTCTGTGTTTCTTCTCTACCTCTCGATCCTTCCACGAAGCTGCACATCCCGTCGAAGACCACGAGTTAGCAGCCGCTTGAAACATTGAAGAAACCTCGACGGCAAGGTCCCTCCCCTCGAACCCGCCGGCCTCCCTCCCTCAGCCGACTAATGGAAGTCTGAGACCACAAATTGCCGCTGCCTTCGTCTTCAGCCACATCGTTACGTCGTGATGAAGTGAGTTGCAGAGTTGAGAATGGATGGGTTGATGGTGGGTGTTGGGTTCTGTGTGGAGGAGATGGGAAAAGAGACTTCGGATGCCATGGAAAAAAAGAAGAAAGAGAAAAAAAATTTGGTGTATAAGAGAGAAAATCTGTAATGTGGGTATTTGCCTGAGTTGATGGGTTGATGGTGGGCGTTGGATCAATTGCTTGACAGAATGTGTAAAAGAGAAAATCTCTGCTATGTTTTTTTTGCTTCTGCAATGTGGATAGTTGCTTGAGTGTTGGTTTCGGTTGTGCATGTGCTGATGCATTCTTCTTCTTGGGCGACTGCTTGTGCACTTGCTCTATTTTCTTCCTTAATACTTACGGACTCAACCACTTGAAGTTTGAGCGAAGACCACAAATCCCCAAAGACCACAACGCAAGAGAAGCACCAACAGCACCAACAAAGACCATAAATCGCCGAAGGAAACCAAAGTCGAAGACCACGAATCGCAAGACATTCAGGAGAATGAAGCAAGAATCGGAACTCTGTTTTTTCTTTTTTTTTTTTCTTAATTTAATAGCAACTACCACGTCATCAATCCACGTCATCTGACTGCACGACAATTGTAACTGGTGACTGTACGTAGCGGAACTGTAAATAATTATAGTCGTTTCAATTATTCATTGAAATCTTACTATCAACAATGTCACATTCAAAGAAAACTAATAATTGTTCATTTAATATTTTGTAAATTTTAGAGTTGTAATCGATCAAAGCCGAGTTGAGCTTTTGAGTTATTGAGTTGAGTTGAATTCAAGTAACTTGAATTTGAGCTTGAGCTCGAGTTGAGAGCTCCCCAAGCCAAGCCGAACTGAGTTCGAGTCAAGCTGAGTCAAGTCATTACTTGAGTTTTGCTTGTAATATTTTATATATTCTTCATTTACTTTTTAAATGAATTGAATAATTAAAAATTAAAAATTACAAAACAAAATATTAAATCTAATGAAATTTTTTCAACTAATATATAAACCTTATATTGAATTATAAAATTATAACATCTTTAGGAATACATTTCTTATATAGTTATACATTGTCGTATATGAAACTACCAAGTCCTATATACTAACTATTACACATATTATAAAATATCTACTACAATTAATCTCTAAGTACTTAATTAACTAACATATATAATTATGAACTATATTCAATATATAGGTATAAATGACTAGGCAGTACTTCGATTACATACTACATATTTAATTATGAATAGTTATGCTCATCATCTTTACATAATACACCTATTTTTTTTTTCCTTAATAAGTATGTAATGTATAAATGATGAATATAAGAATTTAATTAGTTTTACCAAAAAAAAAAAAAGCAATAGTGTGCGGTGTAGACAGATAGATAGAAAGACTCTTTAATTATAAAAGTAATTATGCTTATGTTATTAAATTTAATATGTATAGAAGCATATATGTGTGTGTAAGAATACTAATATATAGAAATAAATTATATATATATATATATATTCAATGATTTATGGACGAACTCTAATCGAGTGGAGCTAACAACCCAAGTCGAGTATGAACGAGCGAACTTTAGCTGAGTTGAGTCAAATTTAATCGAGTATATATCATTTACTAATTAAGCAGATTTATAATATTCATGATTCTTATCATGAGTACAGAAACACTTTTGTATTCATAATAAGAATGTGTTTGGATGTAGAAATATTTTCATACAAAACATTTTTAATCTATTTTATTTTATTTTATCTCGTTATTACAAATTTTTTAAATTTTTATATAAAATATAATAAATAATTTAAATTTTTTAAATTTTAAAATAATAATAATATTAAAAAATAATATTTTAATAATAATTTATTTAAATCATCTCATTTCATCATGAAAAAATCTTCTTCACACTCTATTGTGTGAAGAAGCCCCAGCACACTTAACGTGCTGAGTTGAAATAAAAAAAAAAAAAAACTAAACTATGTGAAATATGTGGAGAGTGTAATATACATTAGAGTGTGATATAATACTTTCCTTTCATCATTTAAACGAGCTTAAGTAAACTAAAAAGTAGATAAATAATAATTTTAACAAATTACCGGCTAGAGCCTCTGAGGGCAGAGGGATCGCTTTTGAGAGATCGCAAAGCCACATTCGAGACAGAGAGAGACTGTTGAGAGAATGGCGTCGGGTTGGGGAATCTCAGGTCACAAAGGCCGATGCTACGATTTCTGGGTGGACTTCAGCGAATGCATGTCCCGCTGCCGTGAGCCAAAGGACTGTGCTCTCCTCCGCGAAGACTACCTCGAGTGCCTCCACCACTCCAAAGAGGTTTTCCCTTTTTCTATTTCTACCAGTTAATTTATCAAATATTGCTCATCGTAATCCCCCTTTCCATACTCGAATAAGAGTACAAAGCCCTAGATCAACTCGCTGGATATGCCCGAGTATTAATTTATTCCTGCTTGATTTGGCGTTTAAACCCCAAAATGGGTGCCTTTGATTGAAATTCTAATGATATTTTAGCTCATATGTCCGTTGAAGTGTAGACTGTTGAGTATGTTTGGCCTTATTCCCAATCTTGCCACATGTAATGTGGGTTGGGGGTTTTCTGAATCGAAAGGGGAGAACTTTTATTTTATCAGTCATTTCACAGTATTTCTGAAATTTGAGAAGCATTTTATGGGAAGCCTACTTTAGCCGGTCAATTGAAGAAATGAAAAACTAATTAATGTTTGTATGCTTTGACATGCCCAGCCTCTCACAGAGAAATTAATTTTTCTGAGTTGTTCATTTGTTCTGCACCTACATTGTTGTGTTCTACAAAAAATAGAAATCCCTTATTAGTTGAAAGCTTACGAGGAAATTTTACCATTTTCCAGTTAATGTGTTTATCCACCTTGATTTGGCTTCTTTGGCCTTGAGTAGGAGTATGGAGAGGAAAAAAAAGTAGGCATACCAGGAAACACATTTATAAGGATCATTTTTTTTTTGGGATAAGTAAACAATTCTATTAATAAGAATAGGCATAGCCCAAGTACACAAGGTGGTATACAAGAGGTAACACCCATTTAGGAAGAAGAAATGGAAACAAGAAAATCATGAAAACCAAGGCCATTAAAATCTACAGCTTTGGCCCATAGAAATAATGTTCTAACAAAAAATAATCTAAGCTTCTCTAATGAGTGCTCATTGTCTTCGAACATCAGGTCATTGCGCTCCTACCATAAGCACCATAGAACACAAATAGGAACCATCTTCCACACAGTTGTGATTTGTGGAATACCTCCTAAATTTGTCCAACTAGCCAAAAGCTCAACCATTGTGGCACGCCCAGGCTAGCTCTAACATGCTAAATGCATCTTCCTATAACGCTCTAGCAACCTCACAATGCAATAGAAGATGATCCATAGTCTCACAAGTTCTATACACCATAGTCTCACCATTATATTCACCCTGCATTTCCGTAAGTTATCCATCATCAAAATCTTACCTAGAGAAGCTATCCAAGCAAAAAATGTCGCTTTGGTAGGCTTATTAAGCCAAATCCTTCTCCATGGAAAATGATTGTTCTGTGATTATGTGAGAGATTTATAGAAAGAGCGAACTGAGAATGTACCTTTTCCTGCGGATATCCACCACAACCTGTCAGATCCTTGAGTGCTTAGTCTGATGGAGTACAAAAGATTAAAAAAATCCGCAAAGCTGCCAACTTCCCAATCTTGGGCCGCCCTAGTGAAACATTCCATTGGACTAGGTCACTAGATATCTCCATAAATTCAGCTACTGAAACTTCTTTCTCACATGCAATCTTAAAGACTAAAGGGAATGAATCTTTAAGAGCATTATCTCCACATCATAAGTCGCACCAAAATTTTATTCTAGAGCCATCTCCCAACACACGTCTAGTGTGATGAGCAAAAACCCCCCACTCTCGTCTAATCTACTTCTAGACTCCCACTCCATAATGTCAAAACACTGGAGAAAACCAAGAATATTTGGAAAAACTCGGCTCTTTAATTTCCCAGCCTCTCATTCACCACGTAAAAAGCCGCCATACAAGGAAAAATGATAATATGCTATACACGGGAAAAACCCCTAACTGATCCCTAATAATCAGCATATATAAATGGTAATATATCTGTATAGCTAATATTAAAAGAGGAGTCCTAAATTGTATAACTTCCTAAATAGTATACGTTAACATCCCCCTCAAATTGATGCTGGTAAGTCAACCAGTAACAATTTGTCAACCAGAAATTGATGCCGCTGTTGAGTCATTGCTTTGGTGAAGACATCGGCCACTTGGAGATTTGAAGAAATGTAAGGAAGAGATATCACCCGACTTTCCAAGGTATTTCGGATAGAATGACAATCAACCTCAAATGTGCTTTGTCCGTTCATAGAAAACGGGATTGGTGGCAATCTGAATAGCATTAGTGTTATCAGTATGAAGAGGAGTAGAAGTAGTTTGAGGAAACCCAATCTCCTCAAGCAGACCGCGTAGCCATACAATTTCAGAACAAGTAATAGATATGGCACGATACTCAACCTCAGTAGAGGATTTAGAAACACGATCATGTTTCTTACATCTCCAAGAAATTAAGGTATCACCTAAAAACATACACCAACCCGTAGTAGATCGACGCATATCCGGACACCCAGCCCAAACAGCATCACTATAGGCAACAAGTTGAAGAGATGAGCCTATAGGAAAGAATAACCCACGAGTAGGCGAACATCGAAGATAGCGGATGATGCGTCGAGCAGCAGCAAGATGGAGATACCGAGGAGAAGACATAAACTGACTGACATGATGAACAACATAAGAGATATCGGGGCGAGTAGTGGTCAAGTAGATAAGACTCCCAACCAGGCGCCGATAGAGAGTAGGATCATCCAGAAGGTCCCATTCATCTTTCCTGTATTTGACATTTACCTCCATAGGAGTATCAACAGAAGAAGTGTCCTTCAAACCAGCCAAGGTAATAAGATCTTGAATATACTTATGTTTGTTCAAGAAAATACCATTAGCCCGATGATGTACTTCCAGTCTTAAGAAGTATGTGAGCCGGCCAAGATCTTTCATATGGAAAGTCGCATGCAACAGCTGATGAAGCGTAATGATCAAACCACAGTCAGTGCCAGTAATGATAATATCATCCACATAAATCAAGAGAATGACTATACCTGATGCAGACGTGTGGAATAAGAGAGAAGAATCATACTGACTTTGTGTAAAATTGAAGGAAAGAAGTGTACTGCGAAACTTCTCAAACCAAGCCCAGGGAGCCTGCTTGAGTCCATACAGAGAACGCTTTAGCTTACAAATATCATGAGGAGAAGAAGTAGTCATACTAGAGGGAAGCTTCATGTAGATCTCTTCTTGGAGATCACCATGAAGAAATGTGTTCTTCACATCCATCTGATGCAGTTGCCATGACTGGGAAGCAGCAATAGCTAAGATGGTTCGAACCGTAGTCATTTTGGCAACATGAGCAAATGTCTCCTCATAATCAATCCCATATTCTTTCTTATTTCCCAGAGCTACTAGGTGAGCTTTGTACCGGTCCAACGAGCAATCAGAACAAAGTTTTATAGAGAAAACCCATTTACTCCCAATAGGTTTGACTGTAGGGGGCAAGGAACAATATCCCAAGTGTGATTCTCCTCAAGTGCTTGAAGTTCTGTTTGCATTGCATTTTGTCAACACTTATGTTCCATGGCCTGTTTGTAGCAAGAGGGAATGAAAATAGAGGATAAAGTAGCCACAAGAGAGACAGGGGAGGAAAAACCATACCAATTAAGGGGTCAAGAAGGGCGAGTAGACCGGCGAAGAGTGGTGGAAACAGGAGCAGTATCAGGCGCTAGGTCAAGATCGTGAGAGGGCACAGAAGAAGTAGAACCAGACTCATGTCGACTACGTCTTTCATACACAAAACTAGGTTTGAACATTTCCACAATTGTTGGGGAATCAGAAAAGCTAGGCAGAAGAGATATAGATGTAGATGGCAGCTCAACATGAGATGGAAAGAAATATTGATTTTCAAAGAATACCACATTCCTAGAAACATTTATACGATGAACATGAGGATCATAACAAACATAACCCTTTTGAGGTATAGCATAACCAAGAAAAGCACACTTAACCGATTGAACAGTAAGTTTATGTCGTTCATGAGCAGGGAGATGCACAAAACAAACAGAACCAAATGTTCGAAGATCAGAATATGAAGGAGAATGACCAAACAACTTAAAGAAGGGATGAACATGATGTAACGTAGGAGATGGTAAGTGATTGATCAAATGAATTGAGCTAGAAAGCGCTTCACACCAAAAACGAGGAGGAACATATGAGTCGAGTAAAAGGGTTCTTACTACATCAAGAAGATGATGCTTTTTCCTCTCAGTAACACTATTTTGTTGCGGTGTCGAAGGACAAGAACACTGAGAGATAATCCCTTTCCTTTAAAGAAAGTCCTGAAACTCATTAGACATGTATTCACCGCCAGAATCAAAGTGCAATACCTTGATGCTGGCAAATAATTGAATCTCAAGAAGTGCAAGAAAGTGCTCAAATACTGAAAAAACTTCAGCCTTAGCCCGTAGGAAGTAAACCCAAGTAAAGCGGCTAAAGTCATCAATGAAAGTAACAAAGTACTTGTAATGTGCAGGAGAAACAACAGGTGCAATTTCCCAAACATCGCTATGAATAAGATCGAAGTATTGTGATGCACGAGATGCATGATGAGGAAAATGTAGAACTTTACTTTTGCCAGGTTTGCATGATGTACAATCGAAAGAAAGATCAAGAAAAGAACATGCTTTATTTCCCAATAAACCAGAATTAAACAAAGTACGAAGTACATAAGAGTTTGGGTGGCCTAGACGTCTATGCCACATCTTATTTTCAGAACCTACAACATTACATGCAAAGGAAAGTAAATGAAAATTAGGAATAATGGTGGAAGGAGAAATGTGAAGAGGAAAGAGTCGTCCCACTTTAGGCCCATTCGCGATCATTTTTCCTGACACTTGATCCTACACAACACAACCAGAACGGGAGAAATGGATATTACAATTATTATCAACCAATTTACTAACAAAAATAAAATTTGTGGAGAGGTTAGGAGACACAAAAACATCAGTTAAGGAAGGAAAAAGATCGCCAACAACACTGATAAGTAGAGAATTGCCATCAGCAGTGTTAATTTTCAAATTTCAATCATAATTTGTGACATTGGAAAGAGGAACAACAGTATTTGTCATATGGTTAGAGGCTCTGGAGTTAAAATACCATGGCTTAGAAGAAACTTTATGATTAACTGAGAGCCCAAAAGCAGAAAAAATAGAAATGATCATATGTTGTACCATTTTAGGAGTGAGTGTATTCGGGTTTGCTAAGGCTGTAGGAGCAGGAATAGGAACAACCGGCGAGACATTAGGCAATGCAACAGAACTAGAGGCACCAGCAAAGGCATGATAAGCAGTACCCTGCTTCCTTTCAGGTCGAATGGGACAAGCAGAGATGATATGACCTTGTTTCTTGCAATAGTTACAGAACTTTTTGGGGCAATCCCGAGCAATATGACCAAAAGCTTTACAACTAAAGCACTGGATAACACGCATGTCTCAACCCTTATTCTTTCCCTGTGCTACATAAGCCACAGAAATAGGTGCACTAGCAAGAGCCTAATGTGCCATGGAAGCATGAGTGAGTAGACGCTGCTCCTCACGAAGAAGTTCACTCAAACAAGCATCCAGAGATGGAACAGGAGCACGATTCATCAGATGAGAACGTGCAATGTCAAAGTCGGGTCGTAGCTTCATCAAGAATTGATCTCTCTTGCTGGTTGCATGCACTGCTTGGACAGTAGCGAGAGCTACAGCGGGAACACTAGCATAAACAATATCAGAATAGTCAGCCCAAAGGTTTTGAAAACCAGAATAATATTCCTCAATGGAAAGACTTCCTTGTGTGAAATTAACCATCTCATATTCCAATTGAAATCGCCTAGCAGAGTGATCTTGATTGTAAACTGTGTTGAGATAATTCCACATGCTAGCAGCAGTTTTATAAGGCCGTAGATTGAGAACAAGGTGAGGCTCAATGGAGCCAAGGATCCAGGTCATGACCCTAGCATCCTTGATTTCCCACTTTGACAAAGCCTCGACATCGTGAGGTGCGGGATCTTTCCCATCAATATGACCCCACAATTCTTTCCCTTTTACAAATAATTGAAATTGAAACGCCCAAGCAGAATAATTTTTGCCAATAAACAGAACCAGTAAACTGAATATGAAACGATTCTAACTTATTAGATGACATGATGCAACCCAGAGAAGAAATATATATACTGCCGAGAACACCCAACCAGAGAAAAAAAAAAAAAGTTGCCGAAACAGTGCCCCACGTAAGAAAAAAAAATGGTACCGAAACACGCAGAAACAGCAACAGAGGCCAGAAACCTCTCCGTAGCAACACAACAGAGTATGCCGAAGTGCAGAACACGACCAGAAATACCAGAAAACTGCAACAGATGGCGCCGATACCCACAACCCTAGCAACAGAAAAAATCGAAACCCACAAAGGCACCCATAGAAATCTCCGAAAGCTACAAACAGACCAACGGAAATCCAAAAATCCACAAGCTTAGCGCCAAAAATGTCCAAACTCCACTCAGATGGCGTCGGAACCCACAAGAACCCCAGAGGAAAACGCAGACAGCACCGATAGCCAAGAACATGAACTCAGACAACGCCAATAACGCAGAACAAGTAAAAAAAGAACCTTGCTCTTGATACCATGCCAAAACTCTGGAGAAAACCAAGAATATTTGGAAAAACTTGGCTCTGTAATTTCCCAGCATCTCATTCACCACGTAAAAAGCTGTTATACAAGGAAAAAGGATAATATGCTATACACGGGAAAAACCCCTAACTGATCCCTAATAATCAGCCTATATGCATGGTAATATATCTGTACAACTAATATTAAAAGAGGAGTCCTAAATTGTATAACTTCCTACATGGTATACGTTAACACATAAACCCCACATACCTCCCTAGTGCCCCAATCCCCCCCCCCCCCAAAAAAAAAAAAAAAAAAAAAAGAAACCTCCATATTTGAAGTCAATCACCGACTTCCGTAAAGCTTCCAGTTCTATATTATATCGCCACAACCATTTCCCAAGTAGGGCCTAATTGAAAATCCTTAGATTTGTAATTCCCAACCCACCAGGAGAGATTGGGGAGCATACCTTATCCACTTAACCAACTGGAATTTGAAATCATCCCCCCAACCACTCCAAAGGAAATCACGATGAAGTTTCTCAATACGTGTCGCCACACTTATTGGAATTGGGAATAAAGAGAAGAAATAAGTTGGTAAATTAGATAGAATGCTATTGATTAAGGTGATCCTACCACCTTTCGACAAGTACAATCTATTCCAACGTGCCAATCTACGTTCAATCTTCTTAATTACTGTATCCGACCCAAATGAAGACCAAGGTAATTCATGGGAATAGAGGAGACCTTACATCCAAGAGTGTTAGCCAACGGCCGGATGTTGCGAACATTACCAACTGGCACCAACTCTAACTTGTTAAAGTTCACTTTCAAATCGGATACTGCTTCAAAAAAAAGTAAAAGTGCCCTCAATGCCTTAATCTGGTTTTGTTCTGCCTCACAAAATATCAGCATATCATCTACAAACAACAAGTGAGAGGTGTTAAGAGTACCCCTATTGGGGTCACCAATCAAGAATCCATCCACAAACCCATTATTAACCAAGGCCGAGATCATTTTGCTAAGTGCCTCCATGACAATGACAAAAAGGAGTGGGGACAAAAGATCCCTTTGTCTTAGACCTTGAGAGTTGTTAGAGTAAGAACTTTTCCTTCCCAAGGAATACGAGACTCAACACACCATCTACCCTTATCACTTATCAGAATGGGGTATCATAGGAGGACTAATGTACCTTTGAGAGCTGCTTTTTTGCATGGACAGCCTCCCTACCTCTCTAGGTAAGTTCTCACCTTGGATGTAAGGAAAAACAAATTATTGCAAGTGACTGGTGCTGCATGGATAAGAATGGTGGGAAGTTCATGGATCATCTTTTACTTCATTTCGAGTTGGCTAGCATTTTGCATAATGATTTTTTCAGCTGAGTTGGTTTAGAATGGGTCATGCCCAAAAGAATAGTGGACCTTTTGACACTTAAAGGGCTAGGTGGTAGCCCACAAATTACAACAATGTGGAAAATGGTGTATTTGGAGGGAAATGAACAAAAGAAGTTTTGAAGACCGCAAACGGACGATGGAGGAGCTAAAGATTTTTTCTCAATACTTTCCCCTCCTTTGGACTGCTTGTATGGATTTCAATTGGTTTAATTTACACAACTTTCTTATATCCTTTTCTCTTTCTAGATAGGTTGTGTACTTGGATAGCGCATTTTGCACTTTTTAAAAGCTCTTATTGGGGATGAAATGGTTCTATAGAGGACCAAAATCTTCCATGTACACAGCGAAGCTTCCATACCATGACACTTGAAGTGTAACGCTCCAATAGAAGACCCAAGTAACATGATCTATACTCTAAAAGGACTAGTAAATGACACAATTGGAGCCCAATTGGAATATTATAAAGAGCGATAACTTCTTCTTCCAAAAGAATGTGAGATTTCATACACCACCTACTCTTATCACTTATTAGAATGGGGTATTACAATCTTTCCCCCTTATATTCCCGACTTCTTTGTTGGGTCAGTCCATTGTAGATGGCACGACTCAAGTCCCACATTTCTAGTTGGGATAGGGCTTTGATACTTTTTGTAACGCTCCAATGGAAAATCCAAACAACATGACGTATACTTCAAAAGAATTAGTCAATGATATAATTGGAGTCTCATTGGAACATTATAAAGAGCAAGAACTTCTCATTCTCAAGTACATACACAATCTACTCTTATCACTTATCAAAATGGGGTATCACACCTCCATATACCCTTCCAGAAAAATGGATTATTATCATGAGGACTAAAGATATATAGGAAGACAAATTGTGAATATCCCTTACTTGGAAGTAGCACAAAGGAGTTTGTCTCCACCTTAATGAAGTTTAGCATATTAAAGAACATGGTAAAGGCTTCTACCTCCTAGTTACGAGCTACTCTAACGAAGCTAACATTCTACTGAGGGAGATCACTTGATATCTCCAAATGATCTACCACAGAAGCATCCTTATCACGATCAATGCTATTCACATTCCTGAAAGCTTTCCTTGAGGGCCCTACCACCACACCACACATCATGTCAATCTAATACTGGCTCCATCTCTTGCTTCAAATCTAACATTATTAGAAAGAAAAATTCTACTCATCATCCCTACACCACACATCACACGTGATTTTTTTATTTTTTCCCTTACCAAATGTGTGATGTATGGATGATGAGTAGAATGATTCCTTTAGTTTAGCAAGAAAAAAATAAAATAAAAAATAAAAAGTCATGTGTGGTGTGTGATGTGTGGTATAAGGATGTTGAGTAGAATGGCTCTATTAGAAAACTTTTCTCATTTTTTCTTATGCTCTTCCATAATTCTACCCCATAAGTTACTTATAAAAAAAAAAAAAAATTCTACCCCGTAAGGTCCATGTCAATGTTTTGAATACCGTACCGGATGCTGTACCAGTCAAGGCACTGGAACGAAATATTTCGGTACCGGTACCATTTCGGGATAACATTTCGGAATAGTCGATATATAAATAAATTATATATAAAAATTATATTTCAAAATAATAGTCTATATATAAATAAATTATATATAAATACATATATATAAATTATAAATAGTCTAGTCTGAATTGAGGGTTAAAAAATAAACTTATAGTTTGAAAAAATGAAAAAAAAAAAAAGAAACACTGGCCGAAATTGAGGCCGGTGCAGGCCGAAATTTAGGCCGGTACGAAAAATTTCGGCCATACCGGCCGGTACGGAACGAAATTCAAAACCTTGGTCCTTGTACCTCATTGGATTACCTTCCACTCTACACAGTACACACACTTGTATTTAGAGTCTATAACTGCCCTCCACAATGCTTCTCTCTCATTTTGATATTGCCAAAGCTTCTTCTTGAATAGTGCATGATTAAACAATTGTGGGTTTCAAATTCCTAAACCACCATAATAGATAGGGGAACATACTTGGCTCCGCTGACCAGGTGAAATTTGACATATCACCTAATCCCATCCTGAAAGGAAGTCTCACTGTAGCTTCCCTAAGCGGTTGTCCATGCTAGAAGGAAGCGGAAATAGAGACGCGAAATACGTAGGCAAATTAGAGAGAGCCCATAGCTACTTTTATATGCCATTCAAAGGTTAAAACTAAAAAGGTGAAAATTACTTGGAAGAATTTTATGTTTTGACTTTTTGTATTAAAGGATACACTAATATTTCAACCGAAGACTCTGATATTTCAATTGAAGACTGTCAAAATTATTTCGAAGTCAATAAGAAGCACTAATTAGGTTCTACTTTATTCTTTATTCAAAGATTACAGCAAAATCCTAAAATGTAAAATTACGTGAAACACTACCATTAGCTCTACTTAGGCATCTAGAAAAGAATTTGATCCAATAACCCTCTTATATTTTATGCAGGTCTCATGGCATCTTGTATTTTGTAAATGTTTAATGGTTTGTTGATTTGCTATATAATCTTAATATCTGAAATTATTTGTTGGAGGAAATGCATGCCAAAGCAATGACACAAGAATGTGAAATATACAGGCACCTATCATCTTGGTTTGTGTTACCTTTTGAATCTCATTATCTGGAACTTTATTGCAGTTCCAACGAAGAAATCGGATCTATAAGGAGGAGCAACGTAAGCTGCGAGCGGCTGCACGGAAGCCCGAGGAGGGTAAAGAGAGTGTTGATAAACATCATCATTAGTCTGTAATTGGTCATCTTCTTAATAGACTCGAGAATAAAAATTGTACCAAGATGTATTATTCAGAACTTGATTATGTTACTCTGTTTTTTGTTTCTTCTGGATGCTGTGCACTTCCTTGGCACGGGCAATGGGACAAAGATTAAAGATAAAACTCTTTTGCGCAACATGCATATTGGAAACTGATCTTCTAGGCACACTCTACTTTATGTTACCTTTTTTCATTGTTGGTGATCGGGGAAAGTTAGTCCTGAATCCTATTTGTAAGCAATTTGCAAAATTTACACAGCTTGCAAAGAATAAGATACGATTTGGTGCATGCCATCGGGAATAACCATGGCTGTCAAAAATTGAATCGGGAAATAGCACAAGGTGAAACACTTGTACAGTGCAGGATATACGAAAATGTAAAACTTATACAAAGTTTAATAATATAAAATTAAATAGATAACTCAAATGAAAATTTGTTTCTAACAAATTTAATTTAGTAAATTATTATATGGTTTTTAGAAACTACTCCAAGCATGTAATTTACGTGTCAAATTCAAATGGATCACATATTTCAATCAAATTAATTAAAAACTAAGCTTTTGATTGTTTTTTATGAAATGAGATGAGTTGAGATGAAAGTTAAAAATTAAATAAAATGTTATTAAAATATTTCTTTAATATTATTTTATTTTGAGATTTAAAAAAATTAAATTATTTATTTTATTTTGTATAAAAATTTAAAAAATTTATAATAATTAGACGTGATGAATTGAAAAGTTTTATTGAAAAGTTTTATAAAAACAAATTGAGGCCCAAAATTTAATGTTTCATACCAAACATAAAAGAAATAACGTATAAAATTATGTTAAATTGTAATGTGATGTGATATATTAAATTATAAAATTATATTTTATTATAAAATAAATTTAATATATCACGTTAATTAATAATTTACGAGCAACATCACTTTCTCGTTTAACTTGGAATTGTACTGTTTTTTCAAGAGAAACGTGAGATGGTACTTGTAATATTATCGCGATTATAATGAGACATACGAGATGAAAATACATTCTCGGTTAACACATTATCTTTTATTTTATTTTATTTTATTATTATTATTTTTTAGTAAGTAATTAACACATTATTTTTCCCTACCCTAACGCAGTTTCTTTCTTTACTTCATCCTGCGTCGTCTCGCTCGAGAGCCCTTTCCCTGAGTTCCCTCCTTCTCCCCAGTCGAAAACCCTATTCACAGCGTTTTGTCACCTTTGCGCTTTCCAGGTAATTAGCTCTCTCATCCACCATCTTCGACACCCTAGGAACACTGATTCTCAGGTCACGTTCTCCTGTTTGATAGTTGAGAAAGGGCACTAAAATCGAAAAAGAAAACCAAATTATGAATTTCGAGTTGTCCTTTTCGCGATGCTTTTGTTTCATTGATGTTTGCTTATTCTCTAATCTATTTATCTCTCTATTGTGGTTTACCTGACTCGGGTTCTTTTTCAGTTGGGTCCTAAATTATGGAAAATCTGAGATTTGCAATTTTTGTGCTGTCTGTTTCTTTTGCTCATAAATGAGCAACCCAATTTTTGTAGTGCTATTCCTTTTGCATGGTTTTAGCTTTAATTTCCTGGGCTTATTGATTTAGATGCATTTTTGTCTTAGGAAAGAATGAGTAGCCGTGCGAGCCGAACTCTCTATGTCGGCAATCTTCCTGCCGATATTCGCGAGAGAGAAGTGGAGGATTTGTTTCACAAGGTAACTTAGGTTTTATTGTAACTGTTTGGACTGGTTTGTATGTGACGCGTCTTTAGTTTTTCACGATACTGGGCCGAATAAACATGTAAATGCGAAGCGTATGAATTTGTCTTGTTCAACGAACCTGAACTGAAAGTCCATAGGATTTATAGGTAAGGCAACTAGTCAAGATTTTATATAGCTTATACCCAGTTGAGGTTTGAATGCACCGAGTTATATTTTATGTAGTTTTTTCTAAAGATTGATGTATGTGAGTTGAAAATGGATTTGAATAAGTTGTATACTTTTGTCTTGATTAATTAGAAGAATTGATCTTTGCAAATGCAGTATGGACGCGTAGCCCACATTGATCTGAAGGTACCACCAAGGCCCCCAGGTTATGCATTTGTTGAGGTGAGTTAATAGGTTCTTAAATTGATATGGTTTCTTTGTTTCTACTTTTTTTTCCCCATTATTAACATTATCTTTTACAGTTTGAAGATGCTCAAGATGCTGAAGATGCTATTCGTGGTCGTGATGGCTATGATTTTGACGGGCATCGGCTACGTGTCAGTCATTCTTCTATGTGTACATATGTTACCACTTTGAGTATGATATCCCCGTGGCCTGGCTTATCTTGTATGTTCCCATATATTTATAGGTGGAACTTGCACATGGTGGCCGTGGACATCCATCATCAAGAGATCGTTATAGTAGTCATAGCAATGGTCGTGGTGGACGTGGTGGAGTATCCAGGCGCTCTGAATTTCGTGGTGTGTACATTATTCAATACTCTTATTTTTTTAGTGTATTTGGAATATATTGTCTTCTGAAATTGTTCTTGTTCCACCATGTAGTGCTTATCACTGGATTGCCTTCTTCTGCTTCATGGCAAGACCTTAAGGTGAGCATTAGTGTGGATAAGTTGGTAAGAAAAAATCTATTTGCAAGCCTTTTTTTTTTTCACACATCCAACACACCGCTGAAGTGGGTCCCACAATGCTGAAAAGTATTGGTGTTTTAACTTGTTTATAACTATAATGGGTCCTGGGACAAGTGGTATGTTGACACACCTGGCTTGCTAGTAGCAAAACACTTTTTGAAAGTTTAATTTTGATTAATCGATGTCTTGTATCAGGACCACATGCGACAAGCTGGGGATGTTTGTTTTTCCCAAGTTTTCCGTGAGAACGGTGGTAAGACAGATAATTCTAATGGTCTTGTTTGAAGTTTATAATGACATAGTGGTGGTGTCAAAATTTGAGATGATTCTAGTTTTTGATGGTTCTAGTTTTCTATTGATTTTTACCATCTTGCCTTTTTACAATATGGGTGAAGGATCTGGATAATGGTTCCTCTTTGGTCTGGATTGGGTTTCAATGGCCATTTTACACCTTCAAATGAGAGGCTAACACGTCAATCACCCAATTTCTTACTATGCAAGCTTGACCACATGAGATCACAGGCCACTTTTGAATCTCAGTTGCTTTCTCCCGACGCTCTCAATCTTTTCTCTCACGCAATCTGTCACCATTCCTCTCTCAATCTCTCAACCTGCAACCACCATCCCTCCTCATCGTCACTGCTGTCTCCCATTCACATGTTCATCATTGTAACCACTGTATCTTAGCGGTGTAATCTCAGTTTTCTCCTCCTCCTTATCTAATGGTTCTCTCTGTCTTCACTATCCAGTTCCGCCGCACCACACTCAAGGTTAGTTTTTCAATCGCTGGTTCCTCCCCATCTCACAGCCCAATGTTTTGCCACACTACAACACAGCCTATTATTCTAAATCTAAATCTTCCATTTACTGCGGTAAAACTCCAGAACACAAAACCCCCAAGCCAAAAAATGTGCCAACAGCAATGATTTCTTCAAGTTAAGCCTAAGAAATCAATTTCTGAGCAATGATTCCACCTTGTATTTCTATCTGCAATTTCTCAGTAACCAGAGAATAAACTCAAAAATACAAGCTGTGACACAATTAGTGCTTGATGAAAGAACATGGGTTTTCAAGAGGAAAGGAAATGAACTTCAATGGGGCAAAAACGGCTTACAGTTGTGGTGGAACACCAGGAGGGAGGGAGGGAGAGAGAGGGCTTAATCCTGTGTTGTCAATTTTTACTTTACACCAAATCCAGATTCCAAGTTTTCCCTCTGGATAAAAGTTGGTATGCAGTTAAGAAATTTCTAAATCCTATGGGAGCTGTGCCAAATTCCTTGCTTTCAAAGAAGAGGGCTTAATCCTGTGTTGTCAATTTTTACTTTACACCACATCCAGATTCCAGGTTTTCCCTCTGGATAAAACTTGGTATGCAGTTAAGAAATTTCTAAATCCTATGGGAGCTGTGCCAAATTCCTTGCTTTAATGAAGTTGTCATTTTATGCCTAGATTTGTGACGGAGTGGTGGGCTTTTGGGATTGTTGCGTATGTATGTATTCCCACACACACATTGTTTACTTATAAAAAAAAAAAATGTATTCACACACACAAAAATACACATTTACAATTATTTTGATAATGATTGTTTTGTTGTTTTAGGTTTGTCTAGAGAAACTGAAGTTTACTTTTCTCATTCATACTGAAAATAGATTTACAAGGGTTTATTTATAGATTACAATGCTGAAATAGATAAGGAAAGAAATAACTAATTGATAATGGAAGAAATAGATAAGGAAAGAAATAACTCCTAAAAGGAAAAGATAAATCTCCTGAAAAACTCTCATAAGATATTCACAAATTTACAACAAACTCCCTAAAATACATTCTGATTGAGTCGTCCAACACTCCTCCTCAAGCTGGCTTGAAGATATCTTCAATGGCCAGCTTGCTGTTCAAGTTCTCAAACTGTTTCTTTGGCAGACCCTTGGTAAATATATCAGCTACTTGTTCAGTAGTCGGAATATAAGGCAAACAGATCAGTCCACTATCTATCTTCTCCTTTATGAAATGTTTGTCAACTTCCACATGTTTTGTTCTATCATGAAGTACCGGATTGTTTGCAATGGCTATGGCAGCTTTATTATCACAACATAATCTCATAGGTAGTGAATTTTCAGCCCTCAATTCTTCAAGTAATCTTTTAATCCATAACACTTCACAGATCCCATGGGCAACAACCTTAAATTCAGCTTCTGCACTACTCCTAGCCACCACATTCTGCTTTTTGCTGCGCCATGTAACCAGGTTTCCTCCAACAAAAGCACAATAGCCAGATGTTGATCTTCTATCTGTTATACTCCCAGCCCAATCTGCATCAGTGTATATCTCAACTTGTAGTTGTCCATGGTCTCCAAACAGTAAACCTTTACCTGAGTTCCCTTTAAGTACCTTAGAATTCTATACACTGCATCAAAGTGGTCAGGTCCAGGTGAGTGCATAAATTGACTTACCATACTTAACTGTAAAAGCTATGTCAGGGCGTGTATGTGAGAGATAAATCAGTCTTCCAACCAGTCTTTGAAACTGATCCTTATTTGTGACTTCTTTAGGCTTAGCAGGTTGTAACTTTAGATTCGGTTCTATGGTTGTCTCTGCAGCCTTACACCTTAATAAACCTGTTTCCCCAAGCAAGTCAAGTATATATTTCCTTTGTGAAACAAAAATACCTCTCTTAGACCTTGCAAATTCCATACCAAGAAAATACGTCAAGCTGCCCAAGTCTTTGATCGCAAAGTCATTAGCAAGCACCTTCTTTAATCTTTCAATTTCACTGCTGTCATTTCCTGTCAAAATAATGTCATCAACGTAGACAATTAAAACAACAACTTTTCCTTCACCTGAGTGCCTGTAGAATATAGTGTGATCAGCTTGACCTTGAATGTAACCGTGACTCTTTACAGCCCTCCCAAAGCATTCAAACCAAGCTCTAGGGGATTGCTTGAGTCCATACAATGAATTTTTCAATTTGCACACTTTTTCTCTACCAAGTTTACCTTCAAAACCTGGGTGGTAACTCCATAAAAACTTCCTCCTCTAGATCTCCATTTAAGAAAGCATTCTTTACATCTAACTGGTGTAAGCACCAATTAAAATGTACAGCCAAAGACAGTAACACTCAGATTGAGTTTATCTTTGCCACGGGAGCAAAAGTTTCTTGGTAGTCAATTCCATAGGTTTGTGTGAATCCCTTGGCTGTGAGTCTCGCCTTGTAGCTTTCTACACTGCCATTAGCCTTGCATTTCATAGTGAACACCCACTTACATCCTATACACTTCTTCTCCTTAGGTAAATCAACACCTACCCGTGTTTTAGAGTTTGATAAAAAAAACCCTAGAATGAGTTACCCAGGTTCGTCTCTGATACCATCTAGAGAAACTGAAATTGACTTTTCTCATTCATACTGAAAATAGATTTACAAGGGTTTATTTATAGATTACAATGCTGAAATAGATAAGGAAAGAAATAACTAATTGATAACTAATTGATAAGGGAAGAAATAGATAAGGAAAGAAATAACTCCTAAAAGGAAAAGATTAATCTCCTAAAAAACTCTCCTAAGATATTCACAAATTAACAACAAACTCCCTAAAATACATTCTGATTGAGTCGTCCAACAGTTTGTTACTTGATACTGGTATTTGAGCCAAGAGCTCAGAAGAAAACATGTGGGATTTAATTTTCCCTTCTAAATGTCTGTAATGTTTGTTTTGTAGGCACAACAGGGATTGTGGATTACACAAACTATGAAGACATGAAGTATGCAGTAAGTGAAATCTCTTTTATGATTGCTGATGAACAATATGAATGACCTCCCCTGAAGTCGAGTACAATCAGGATTAAGTAGGTAGTTGTCTGAATTTGTACTCCTCTTTCTGCAGGTAAAAAAACTTGATGACTCTGAGTTTCGGAATGCATTTTCTCGGGGATATGTTCGTGTATGCATTTAACTTGGATACTTTTGAATATTTCACTTTTCCTCTTGGTGCATGTCGTCTTTGTTTATTGTTGTATTTGTTTATAGGTTAGGGAATATGATTCAAAGAGGGATGCCTCTAGGAGCCCTAGTCGTGGTCGATCTTATTCAAGAGGCAGGAGCTATAGCCGCAGTCGTAGCCGAAGTATTAGTCGGGGCAGGAGCAAGAGGTAAATTCATAGATGTCTTGGTAAGTCCGTAATTATTTTTTGCTAACTCTCTGATTGTAATGCAGCAAGTCTCCAAAAGCCAAATCTTCTCACCGTTCGCCTGCTAGATTGCAGTCGAGGTCTGCTTCTCGATCTCACTCTCGTTCTCGGCCTGGTTCAAGGTCCCGTTCTATGTCAGGGTATGCATTTTTCTCTCCATATGGGGGTGTGTTTTATTGATCTTATCATGCTCGATGCTAATGGGTATCTTTTCCTTGAAAGATTGAGGAAATTCGTGAGACAATGTCAGCTTGTTG
This sequence comes from Juglans regia, assembly GCF_001411555.2. Classification (NCBI taxonomy): domain Eukaryota; kingdom Viridiplantae; phylum Streptophyta; class Magnoliopsida; order Fagales; family Juglandaceae; genus Juglans; species Juglans regia. Next base: position 11,421,474 of record NC_049908.1, read on the forward strand.
GCTGCTTTATTGATCTCTCTGGGGGATTTTGGATATCCTTAAGGGATGGCATCTTTTGAGTTAGTTCGCAGAGTTATTCATTCATAAGTGCAGAAAATACCTTGGGATCCCATAATTAAGTCCTTGACTTGCAGCTGTTGACTCTTTGAATGCATCTTTGCATTTGTTTGGGCTAACCTTACTCTGTTGCACCTAGCTCGCCTGTCAGTCACTGAGTTTACAATCCTTGACTCTCCACTATCATTACTGAAGTATGTTAGTGTTGATGTTCATGCAAGTTGTAACTCTAATTTCAGTGCTAAGGGGAAGAAATAATTGCTCACTCTTCAGCTTGAAATGGCGTTGCCCTGGAAAATTTTACTAATGATTCAAGTAATTTTTTGGGGTTATCAGACGTGATTTCGTGTTCCTTTTGCCATTTTACTTTTGCATCAATATCTTAACTATTTGTGCCTTTAAAGGTTGGGGTGGAGCGAATGTACATCAATCGTTTTTCCTCTTTCCTTTGTTTGTGTGAAAATTCCCCGTTTGTTTTTCTAGATATGGATACATGCAGCAAAGTGGGGATTGGATATTAGGATCTTGATGGGATTTGGTTCTGTTGCCTGCAACTCTTTTGGTTGTGGAGGTATGCTGTTTTTTAGATGGGCAGCTTCTGAAACCTTGGTGGTGCCTCTGTTCTAATTTTGTTTAGCATTGCAAATGTCCATGGGTGCTAGATTGGGAACAAAGGAGATCATGGTTGCAATTTTAAAGCTGGATATCTGTGAACTAAGTGGCATTGGGATTTGGATATCATCATCAATGAGCAGTAGAGATGATTTCATTTTCCTTTTCTGCTCCAACATTTGCCAAGCTAATAGGCTGCTCTCTGGATTTTTTTGGTACAGTCGGGAAAATTTCTCTTCCGTCCACTGGTGTCTTGAAAATACCTTCTGATGCTTTCATTAAGATTTCTTGTCTCTATGAGTTTTTGTCATGTTTATAGACTGGAGTTATATGAATTGGCCTGATATTTTTTGTTTTGTTGAACTGCTATATATTATATTTTTGGCTTTTCCATGTATCCATTTGGATATGGTAACTCCGTGGAAGAGGCATCAAGGCTCTTGGATCGAATTTGGTAAAAGGAACGTGTGGGTTTTAAAATGGGTTGTTTCTGGAACTTTTGCAGATCCCGCTCAAGATCCAGATCTCCAGTGCCTGCGGTAAGCGTTCAATTTGTTAGACTAAATATAAGTTGTGACATGCCCCCATCCAAGGGTTGGGCTGGACTGTCTGAGACAGATATTTTACTAGGCTATCTTAATTATTAGAGCCTCATCTAGTTTAATAAATGTTTAAAAATGATTCTGAAAAAATCGTGATCTAATGTCTATAAAGCCTGCCTGCCGTTTCAACAAACATGTTATCCTTTGAATCAATAGCTGGTCCTAGATTCTTGATATTGGATTTGGGTATACCTGCCATTACAGTTAGACAATAAAATTGATGTCATTACTTATAAAAATAAAAAATAAAAAAATTGATGTTATTGTCTTACAGCGTGAGAAAAATAAGAGTAAAAGCCCAAAGAGACGCAGTACAAGCAGGAGCCCAAGCAGGAGCAGGAGCAAGAGCAAGAGCGTATCCAGGTCTCCTCATCTCTAATTTCTTTTTCCTATTGTCATTTACTATCTGGTGTCAACGTCATCCTTTTGTTGTTCTTTATGAAGAAAAATGATAGCTTCTATCGGAATCCTGATTGCAAACTTGTTTGGCAGGTGAGATCAGATTGCAGCTGATCTGTTAATCCCTGAAGCACTGATGAGGGTGTGGTCTTTTTCTGTTTTTTGTTTTTCTTTCTACTGTACCAGAAATTATGCTTGGCAAGCAATGGCAGGCCTATTAAGTAGAACAGACTGGAGTTTGTGGTTGCATTTTAAACTGACGACATGTTTTCTAAATCTTTTTGAATCCTTGTTATGTTGGAACTTCAACATTTTCCATGTTTGTATTTTACATGAGATTTGCTAAATTCCATCTTTCCATTTTTTAGGGTGTCTATATATATATATATATATAGAGAGAGAGAGAGAGAGAGAGAGAGAGAGAGAGAGAGAGTTAAATCTTCCTGTTCACTACTTCACATTTCACACTCTACATTTTATGAAAAAAGAAAGAAAAAGCTGTAGGTGTAGAGTTGAATAATGACTGATGTATAGTAAAGCCCGAGAGAGGGTGCTCAAAGCATTTTAACTGGTCCTGTTCGGAATTGATTATCAAAATTCTGTCATTTTATTTCCTGAATATATATTTTCTTTTTCAAGATTTTCATCAACATATATATGATATGCTGAACAGTTTTTCAGTATGGATATTTGTTTATGGTGTATAGATTTATTTTTGCAAAGCTGAGTCAATTATAGGTTTATATAGTGAGATGAAAATTTTTGGTTTTAAATGAAAGTTTAAAATATTATTCTTTAATATTATTATGGATTAGAGATTTGAAAAAGTTGAATTGTTTATTATATTTTATGTATAAATTTAAAAAAACTGTAATGATGAAATGAAAGGAAATAAAAACATTGTATTATCCCACTTGCCAAACCTAAATGCATGAAGAACTCTTAACTCTGATTTTTTGGCGACCAACTAGAACAGTCTCTCTCCCACACTGAAGCCCATGAAATGCTCAAAACTAGCTTGACTATAGGGTACGCGACTTCTTTTTAACATTATAGGGTATTATAGGGTACGCGACTTCTTTTTAACTAGGTTTGTGGAAGTTGACTTCTTTTTTATTTTTTAAGAAATGGATATTATAGGGTACGCGACTGATGTCCCAGCCGATGGTCCAACCGATAAAGTGCCATTTCAGTGTTTTTTTTTTTAAATATTTTTTTAACATTCTTAAATACTATTTTTTATTTATAAAAAATACATAAATTCAATAATATTATTTTCTTAATCATTAAGAAAAAGATTAAAAACAAGAATCGGTCAAAACCTTTGATTTTTCGTCGGTTCAATAAGCATTACTCTATGGTAAAAACAATGAGGTCGAAAATTCTAACAAGGGTCATGCCACGGAGAGCGATAGCTAACCGATGAATTTATTTTTATTTTCATTTTATTTTTATTTTTATTCAAAACATTAAGAAATATTTTTTAATATTTAAGAAAAGAAAAAAAAATTAATTCAATACATCTTTTTTAGCATTTGAAAAATATAAATAAAAAAAATAAAAAATAACAATGCACCTATCAGTGCTAATGTTCGGTAGACCAATCCATGTCTACCTAGCATTTTCCTTCTAACAAAGCTTTCAGTAGGGGTGCTGGTAGCACTCCTTCCTATGCGGGGCGGAGGGTTGGGTTTTCACTTCCATCCCCCGCCCCCGGGATGTGGGGTGTGGGACAGATTCTCAATTCGTCCTGCCTCCATCTATTAAAAAAATATTACATTTTACTTGATTTAAAAATTATTTTTAAATATAAAAATAATTAAAGATATATTTTTAAACCTAAATTTAAAATTTAAAATTTTTAAATATAACTATAATTTAAAAAATATATAAGTTTTAAATTTGTTAGTATATATTTTGTATAAATTAAGTGTATGAGCTTTTAAACTATGTAGTTTTTAAATTTGTCAATATATATTTTGTGAACAAATCTATTAAATTGTAATATATATTTATATATACACAATTTATAAAATATAAACATATATTTGTGTTTATATATATATAAATGTAAGGGGGAGGGCGGGCGGCCACCTGCCCCTACTAGTCGCCCTAGATGTGCGGTGGGGGGCTCACTCTCGCATGGGCAGAACGGGATTGCTCGCTCTACCGTGCGGAGGCGGGGCGGACGGGAGCGGGCCTAGTTTTTAGTACAATGTTTACAGTCAAGCAAATAAATAAAAAAATAAAATTATAAATAAAAAGTGTAGTCAAAATGTTGTAATTAAGAAAGAAAAAGAAAAGAAAGGAAGGGTCCATCGATAATATTTATTATTGCTCACATGTCATCAAAATTGATGGGGTCTAGTTCTGTCAAATCCTGTGAAACGTGTGAGAGTGAGACTTGAGAGGCTTCAAATTCAAATTCAAATAGAAATAGAGTGGGATAGGTTTTGGCAAACCGAGAGAGATTGAAAATGGATGTCTCATGTCTTTATAATGGAGTGACAAGGCCAGGCGATAAGAGAGACGGCAGGCATGATGGCCCCCATGGAGGAGCCGAAGCCACAACAACAAAAAAATTGTGGCGTAGGAAAAGCCAAGTGGATGTGGAAGCGTCGTTTACTGGGGGGTGACTCCTTACGTGCTGGTGCTGCCCTCCCTTCTTTTTCTGCCACTCATTTCTCTCTGTATACGATACCATAACGTTGTCTTTCTTTCAGTGGTCGGTCGGTCCCACCTCCATGTTCGAAATATATATAAAAAAAAAAAAATTTAAATATAAATCTTACATCTTGTATACTCATTTAAAAATATTTTTTTACTCACATAATAAAAATGATTTCAGACATATTTATATATAAAATAAGATAAAAAAATAAAATGATATATTTTTAAATAGATATACATGATGTGAAGCTTATAGATAGAACTGCTCAAAAACAAATATTAGAAAGAGATTTCATAAAAATAAGATTATATAATAATATAGTTTTATGTGATATTTTATGTTGATGTAATTTTTTTATTTTTTTATTTTTTTTTATCAAGGTCGAAGGTCAACGTTTTGGTTGAATAGCCCTTGACTATACTCGAGAGAGGTAGGGCTATTAATTAAATAGCACATAAAATATAAATAAAGACATCGTAATTTAACAACATACGCTTATCGGTCTTTTAAGGGCAAAACTTTTTGCGGACATGTTTGTATTTACAGTTCATTTCAGTTCATTTTAATTTATTTTATTATTATTCAGTAATTTTAACTTACAAATCTTATTATTATTCACAATTTATCTTATTACTATTTACAATTCATCTCAACTCATTTCAAATCATCTTCGAATCCAAACGTCTCCTATATGTATCGATTTTATGATTTCATAATTTTATTTTGATAAAAATAGAGTCATTGAGAAATTGAAAAAAATATTATATCGATAGATTTCTAGAGAGAATATGAAGAAAGTGTCCACGTATTTAAATGCTCTATCCCTTAATAGATGTCTTCTACATTCTCTATAGATTTATCTCTTTTACTTTATGCCTTATCCTCATTTTTGCATATCTCACTTGCTTTATATCTCTTTCACCTTTATTTATGTACGTAGTCCCACCCATTTTAACTATCTCTTCCCTTATTTTATCTCTCTCATGACAATGGACCTTTCCTATTGGATCTATCTATACTAAAATGTTTTACAATGAGTCATGTCAATTAGCAATTTGTTTTTGCAAACCTCTGGTAACTGCCTCGTTTGTTTTTACAGATTAAATTAGATGAGATGAGATTAAAATTAAAAAATTAAATAAAAAATTATTTAAATATATTTTTAATATTATTTTTATTTTGATATTTGAAAATTTTGAATTATTTATTTTATTTTATATTAAAATTTAAAAAAATTATGATGATTAGATGATATGAGATATTTTCTGAAAACAAACGAGATATAAAGACTTAGGCCTCATTTGTTTTCACAAATGAAATGAGATAAATTGAGATGAAAATTGAAAATTAAATAAAATACTGTTAGAATATATATTTTTTAATATTATTCTTCTTTTAAGATTTGGAAAAGTTAAATTATTTATTTTATTTTATATGAGAATTTAGAAAAGTTGTAATAATTATATGAGATGAGATTTTTATTATTATTTTTCATATACTTTTTACTATTTTTTACTATTATTTATTACTATTTAATATTTTATTATTATTTTTTATTATTATTTACCGATAATCTAGATCACCTTACTAATTTTATTCTATAATTATAAGTTAAGTTTTAAACCAAGATATTATTATAAAAATATAAATTTGTAAGAATATTATATATTATTTTACAACTTTTACAAGTACATCAGTACATTAGAGAGAGAGAGAGAGTAACTGGAACTCAGTAACTTACTTATTGGGGGAGGGGGACCAAAGATATTTTAGGAATATGTGGTTGAAAAGTTAAGCAGATATCAAGCTTATTAATTTCTATAATTTGCACTTTCTTGATTTATTTATAATTTATAATGTTAGCATAACATCATGCCCTTTGACCTTTGTAGCCCAACTCAATAAAATATATTAAAAAATAAAATAGAATTTAAAGCTCCAGAATTTCACAAATCATTAAAAGGTGAGGAAATGAAATAAAATAACATAAAATAAGTAGAAGGAAAGCCCAAATTAGGTAAGCAAATATAAAATGTTTCTGTTCAGAAATAGTGAAGTCTATACAGACATCATATCTCAAAGCATAAAATCAACGCTCTTCTGCTCTCACTCATCTCAATTCTCACCGCCACCATTTTCGAACACTAATCACAGCCACGCATCTCTCTCTCTCTCTCTCTCTCTCTCCTCTTCTCTGAATCTCTCCCTTGTAAATCCCTGAAAATCTCAATTGTAAGCAAAGCACATTCTTACCCATTATCACATATCCACGAGAAATCCGTACCTATTTTCACAAAATCCACCACCAGAACCGATTCGAAAAACCTATCTATCAACAGCAATGACGGACATCGTGTTCTCAAAGCTCCCCGAAGACGTCGTGCTCAACATCTTCTTCAAGCTAGAAGACGATCCGCGCAACTGGGCCCGGCTCGCCTGTGTCTGCACCAAGTTCTCGTCCCTCATCCGAACCGTTTGTTGGCGGCACAAGTGCTCCAACACCATCCCCTCCGTCGTCTCCGATCTCCTCTCCTCCTCCGCCACCAGCTCCTCCTGCCCTCCAGGCGGCTGGGCTGCACTTCACAAGGTCTCCGTCTGCTGCCCGGGCCTCCTTCACGCCGGCGTGCTCCTTGAGAACTCGGATTTCGGTCTGGAACGAGAACTCGGACCCGACGAGATTTACCGACAGTCATTTCCGACTTCATCATCTGTCATAACACCATCCTCCACCGAACCATGCCCGAGCCATCACATAGACGAGGTCAATTCAGAAGGTGCTTGTACCTGGTCCCTCTATGACGACCTGTATTTTGATACTATTTACAACGTTTCAGATTCCCAAGACGTTCCCCAGGTTGTTGACGGTGAAGAGGTTGATGTCGGTGCCGGTGTCGGTGTCGGTGTCGGTGTCGGTGTCGGTGTCGGTGCGGTGGAGGGAGAATACTCGGTGCCAAAGAGGAGGAAAATCTCTTGGGGTATGCGGTCGCATTTGGCTTCTGGGGTTTGGAATCTGAGCCGGGAGCAAGGGAGTAAGCTCCTCGCGAGACAGTTCCGCGATGATTGTTTGTACGTTTGCGATTGGCCAGGGTGTGTTCACATTGAGGAGAAGCGGAATTACATGCTTTTCAGAGGGATTTTCAAGAACTTCAAGAGGTCCCGGGTGTGGAGGACCATAAACGATGGGAATAGGAGCAAGGTCGACGTGAATTGTGAATTCTGTGCGTGCAAAGAAACTTGGGATTTGCACTCCGCGTTTTGTTTGAGACGAGGTTTCGGGTACCACGACGATGGTGAGCCGGTTGTTCGAGCTTATGTCTGCGAGAATGGGCATGTCTCCGGGGCGTGGACGGAGTCTCCATTGTATACGTAATATAAATGCTGTTATTGATTCTAGTTTTATCATATGTACATTTTAAGTGGCTTTTCAGTTGACTAAACTCACTTAAATGTATACTTCGATCGGCATGATTGAAGATGATAAAATCTAGATGAAGAGTAGCATTGCTCTAAGCCTAATGCTCTCAATCATTTGTGCCTATGTTTATGTGTATCTTTGTTATGGTGTCTTGGTTCTTCCATTTCTCCTTGTATCTAATGATCATAGGATTTTAAGGAACCAAGGAAACTCTGATGTATTTGTTTCATGTCTATGGTGTTCTTCTCTTTTTTTTTTTTTTCCTGTGCATTTGCGGATTT
>NC_049908.1:11429610-11436844 GCF_001411555.2 Juglans regia
CCTGCAGTATACAAAAACTCAATTTAACTGGTGCAACGAAATTGCAGAATTCCTCTTAACTTGGTTCTTTTAAGATATAATAGTCTAATTGATCGTCGTATAATTCAAACCAACTTTACACAAACAGTTAGCTCAAAAGTTCGATAAAAAAAAAAAAACACATTTATTTTATTTAAAAATACTCTCAAAATTATTTAAATACAATCCTCTTTTGTCTTTCTAGAGATTTTTCTTAATATTGTATAGAAAAATAACACCACACTCAAGTGAAAAACAATACCAGACGAGTCACACCTTCTCTCAATAAGCTCAACCATTTAAATAAAAAATAGTCGTTTTCCTCCATCCGGCAACTGGGCAATAAATGAAAAAGAAACTGACAAGGAAAAAGACGTTGGCCATCAATGGTACTAATCAGCAGCAAATTAACTAAAAGCCGATTGCACTAACTTATTATACCATTAACAAAGAGCCGGTAAAAAAGAGTAAGAAATAGAGAAAAAGTTCAAACGGCTTGGTTAAAAAAATACCGTAACAATGAGCAATAAAACAATTAAAGCTGCCATATTATATTCCCATTGATCAAGGCCTTAACGAAGACGAACGTTTAAGCTGTAAATAATGCCGCAAAACTTTAACTGATGAAAACCAACGGTTATGACCTCTTAAAAGAAACGTTATTAATAAAAATTATTTATTAAAATATACCTACACTTGGAAATTTTTACTGACTCGTTTATTTTAATAGATAAAATAAGATAAGATAAGATGAGTTAAGATTAAAATTAAAAAGTTAAATAAAGTATTGTTAGAATATATTTTTTAATATTATTTTTATTTTAAAATTTGAAAAATTTAAAATGTTTATTTTATTTTATATTAAAAATTAAAAAAATTATAATAATTAGATAAGATGAAACATACTAGGCCGAACTTTTTTTTTTTTTTTTGGACCGAGTAGTAATAAGAACCTTTGTTTCACATCATTATAAACTTCTTTTTTTTTAAAAGAAAGAAATTATAAAAAATTGATAATTATGTCAATTGTTTTTTTAAAAAAAAAATATAATAGTTAAAAAAAAAAAAATTTCTATGCTGCCAGTATACATCTAGTTATTAAATATTACTAGAATCCTAATACGTTAAAATACTCATACTTTATGGATACCTTCTTCTGTAGAACTATTGACTATCGTTGTCCTAATACACACTGTGAATTTCAACTAAAAATTTAATTTTAAGTTTATTTGTGTTAAAATTGTATTAAATTCTGTAATATAAATTGTGCAATACAAGGTGGCTTATATAAAGGAGGCCAAAGACTATACAAAAGCATTACTAAGCCAATGTGGGACTCACATAACACATATACATTAATAGCCCCTCTCAAACTCAAGATGGATGAGAAACCACCTTGAGGTTGTCAACCAAATAACGAAACCGAGCCGTAGAATGAGACTTTGTAAAGATATCGATAAGCTGATCTTGAGAGGAGACAAAAGGTAACTGAAGAGAACCATGTAGTGAATGATGACGAACGATATGACAATCAATCTCGATGCGCTTGGTCTGTTTATGGAAAATATCATTATGAGCAATCTGGATGGCAGAGTGATTGTCACAATAAAGAGGAGTGGCAGAGGTAAGAGGTACACCTAAATTCTATAGTAACCATTCGAGCCAAAGGAGTTTAGCAGTGGTGTTTGTCAGGGCACGAGCCTCAGTGCTAGATTGAGAGACAACTGTTTCCTTCTTGCTACGCAAAGAGATCAATGAGGAACCAAGAAGGAAGCAGTAACCAGTGGTGGAATGGCGATCAGTGGGATCACCTACCCAGTTAGTATCAGAGTATGCTTGAAGAACTAGTGGAGACTGAGTATACAAGTGCAGACCATGGAAGAGAGTGCCTTTAAGATACCGAAGTATGCGTAGGATAGCAGTATAATGGACTTTTTGAGGGGCAGACATGAATTGGGTTACCTAATGCACAACATAAGAAATTTATGGACGAGTGACTGTAAGGTAAACTAGGCTGCCAACCAACTGTCAATAAAGTGTGAACTCAAACAATAATTCTCCACACAATGGGGTCAGATGTGCATGAAGTTCGATGGGTGTATCAGCGACCTTGCTGTTAGTAAGGCCAACTTGAGACAAAAGATTAGAGACATACTTGGCTTGGATGAGGTAGAATCCATCTGCTGAGGAAGTGATCTCCAAGCCGAGAAAATAACTAAGGTGGCCAAGATCTTTCATCTCAAATTTCTGATTGAGGAAGTCCTTAAGTTCTTGAAAGTTCCTGAATGCCATTAAGATCATCACCAATAATAATCATGTCATCCACATATAGTAGTAGCAAAATGAGACCTTTGTCGAAACAAAGAATGAAGAGGGCCGAGTCATAGGAACTAAGGGAGTAGCCCAAGGAAGAAACCGTAGAGGTGAATTTTGCAAACCAAGTGCGAGGAGCTTGCTTAAGGCCATAGTGAGCACGGCGGAGGCGGTAGACCTTGGTTGGTGGATGAGAGAGACTAGGCGAAGGTTGCATATAGACCCATTCACACAAATTTCCATTCAAGAAGGTATTTTTGACATCCACTTGAAAGAACTTCAACTGACAAGAGGCCGCAACAGCCAAGAGAGTGAGAACAGATGAGAGACGGGCAACTGGGCCAAAAGTCTCCTCATAGTCAATGTCATATTCCTGTGTGAAACCATTAGCAACAAGACGAGCATTATATCTCTCAATATAACCATCTAAGCGAGTCTTGATCTTATAGATCCACTTCTAACCAATCACAGACTTTCTAGGAGGCAAACCAACCAAATCCCGTGTATGGTTATTAGATAATGCATCAAGTTCCTCAGTCATTGCATCCTGCCATAAAGGATTAGTGGATGTCTCTCGATAAGAGTTAGGCTCGTGCAAAGTAGCAAGGGCAGTGTAACAATGGAAATCATGCAGAGGAGTAGGAAGAGATCTTACTCGAGAAGAATGGCGAAGGGAAAGGTTGGTTGTGTGATCCGCATGCGGGGCATGGAGGTAGCTCAAGAGACAGAGATCCTAGCCTAAGAGTGTCCAAAGAATGAGTAGGTGGAATGCATGGAACATCGGAAATGAACGCTGGCGAAGAATGATTGGATTGCTCATCTGGAAAAAGCTCTAATGCAAATAATTGAGAAATAAAGGGACTAAAAGTAGATACCTTGATAAACAGGCAATGAGAAGTAGGATCATAACATAGATAGCCCTTCTGAGTCTCGTTATAGCCAAGAAAGAAACAAATGCGAGAATGTGGCTCCAACTTTGTATGTTCATGAGACTGAAGAAGGGCAAAATCAAGTAGAACCAAAAGAACGGAGGTGTGTATAGTCAGGGGATATCTAAACAAACACTTATATGGAGATTGATTTGAGATGACTAGACTTGGAAGGTGGTTAATGGTATGAACTTCAGTAAATGTAGCTTTACCCTAGAATGGGTTAGGGACTTTAGCAGATAGGAGAAGAGTTCGAACTATGTCAAGGATATGAAGAAATTTTTGTTCGGCTCATCCATTCTGCTGAGAGGTGCCTAGACAGGAGGTTTGATGTATAGTGCCATATGTTTGCAAGATACATTGAAAGGCAAATTGTTTGTATTCAAGTGCATTGTCAAATCGAAGAATTTTGATAGGTCTAGAAAATTGGGTTTCAATCATTTTTGCAAAGTTACAATAAATATGCAATAGTTCAGAACGAGAGTGCATGAGATAGACCCAATTGTAACAAGTGAAATTATCAATAAATATAACAAAGTAATGAGATCCCCGATACTTGTTACGGGGGCAGGTCTACAAACATCAGAGTGTATCAACTCAAAACTACTAGTAGACAATGACTCACTACTATGGAAAGGCAAAGCAGGTTGTTTGCCTAACTGACAAGAAACACAATCAAAGGTATCTTGGGACACAAAACCTAAACTACCTCGAGAAACTAACTGTTGTATTTGGGAAGAGAATGCATAACCAAGTTGAGAGTGCCAGAGGGGGAAGGAAGGAGAAACAAATGTGACAACAGAAACACCAACGAGTGGACCGAGAGGAATTGAGGGAAGATACAAAGTGCTCATTGGAAACATACGCTCCACTCCAGGGCATGTCCCAATTGCCTATCTCGTCCCTGGATCCTGCACAATACAACTAGAGTAGTAAACAATAATACGGTAGCCAAGTTGAGTCAATTTCCCCACAAACATCAAGTTATAAGAGAGTTTAGGAATATGAAGCACCTCAGAAATGGAAATGTTGGATGTAGAGATAGAGACTATACTAGAGCAAGCATAATGGATCCATTGGCAATGTGTATAGCAACTGGTGGATGTGCAAAATGCATTTTAGAAAACAAGGACGATGAGGGTGTCATATGATTGTGACAGGCAGAATCCATAAGCCAAGAGAGAGACTTACCAGGAGGATGATGCAATACCAGACCGGATCAAGACCTGATTGAGGAGGTTCTCCAAGTCATCTGTGGAGAGAGTGACGGTGGATCCAAAAGACTGAGGCACATCTCTAAGGGATTTAGAGACCTAAGGAGAGTCTGAACTAGCAACAACAGCAGTAAGAGTTCATTTCTTGTTACGACGGTAACAGGTCTCAATGACATGGTCATGACATTTACAATAATGACAAAACAACTTATTGGAGCGGCAGAAGCTAGGACCATGCTTTCCAGAACCAAATTGTTGAGGTTGGTCAAAGGTGGAAACTGATAGAGTAGTAGCCAAGACACTGATTTTGTTCTGAGTCTGTAATATCTGCAGACAAATTTCCTCACATATCAGCTCATTGACCGCAATATCTAGGGAAGGAGTCAGAGTGTGATTAAGCAGTTGACCACGAATTGGCTCAAACTCATCCTGTAGGGTCATGAGAAACTGATAGAAACGATGCTGATCATGACAAATGGCATACATGTCAACATCAGTGGGATCCTTCCAAAGTGGGTCAGAGAGATCAATCAGGTTCCAAATATGACAAAGACACTTAGATAATACATTGATGGGTTTGCTAGGCTTCTGTTTGAGCTTATATAACTCAACCATAAGTTGGTACTCTCTAGACCCATGAGGAGTAGCGTAACTCCTGGCCAACATGGTTCAAGCAGATAGAGCATCATCATAGCTACCAAGTATATTGGAGATAGTCAGAATGGATGTGTTGCGCATCCAAGTAAGGATCTGGTGATTATGGCTATCCCATTTGAGAAGGCGCTGTATAAATTATTCTGGTTGTTCATCTTCTTTTTACACTAGTTTTGTCCAATCATCCCTGCAATAGAACCAAAGTTCACGGCCTCTAAGAAAGCTATGAAAGGATTGACGCCACACCAAATAGTTTCTAACATCCAATATAATATGAATAGGATGAAGAATGTCATTAGTTTGGGCCATTATGAGACTAGATATGCAAAAATAGACTACAAAAATGAGATCAACACGTGAAGTTATGTAGAAAACACCTAGTTAGAAAAAGTCAACACAACGGTCGAAGACAATGGACAAAGATCAATGGTCAAGTCAATGGTCAACATTGCTACCTGGACGACTACTGACGTGGCAACTGACAAGACTAAGGCTGACGTTAGGGCGTGTGGCGCACATGAGATGCGTGGAAGTGGAGATGTAGAGTGCGTGTGGCGCATGAGTTGCCTGGGTCGCACGACAGCAACTTCTATTGGTGTGTGCGACTCCGATCTGACTTATTTTGCCAGAATTGATTCGGTCTCAATGAGATCTTTCCAACGGTATGACGCGTGATCAAAACAGAGCTCTAGGCATGATGATTCTGAAATTCTATACAGCAATTGCAACTATCAAACGACAATGAGCAACACTTGAATGGCTCAGCCGTAGAAGACAGGGGTAGTGGAAGAATGCTGAGAAGGATGAAAACTACTTTAACTAAAAGGATCAAAGTAGTGGCTCTGACGCCATGATAGAATTGTATTGATCAATTCTATATATCAATTGTGCTATACAAGGTGGTCTATATATAGGAGGCCAAAGACTATACAAGAGCATTACTAAACCAATGTAGGACTCACATAACACATATACACTAAAAATTTGGAATCAATTTGTCATAAAATCCGAACCTCAACTAAAAGGATGTCCCTAAAGGGAGTTCTACAATTATTATTGTTCATTTAATAATGTACAAATATTTATACGGACAACAATAGGTATTATAAAGCCACATAAATAAATAAAAAATTGAGAAGATCTTTTTCTCTAAAAAAAAATGGCTTGAACCATTTCAAGTCTTCAAACCTATACTTTACTTAAGGGTAAATGGGCGACACCAAATTGAGAAAAACCCTTTGCTCTCGTAATTATTCTATGTTCGTGGAACAATCATCTGAAAAATGCTTTGATCTAGAATCAAAATTTTCTCAAGTTTTTGTCTAAACTTGAGGACCTCAAGTGGGAGAGATAGACATATAAAGTGGGTCCTATATTTATTGCTACTTTAATATTGTTCAAAATATTTATACATGTAATAATAAATGTTGTAGGAGTCTTCTTCAAAAGATTTTTTTTTTCTAAGCAAGCAATATTATAAATATGTTAAATAGTTATGTTAAATAGTTATACGATACAAGAGATAGCAGGGTGGGAGGTCCCTACATTCATCCCAAACCAACTAGTACAAACAGGAAAAAAAAAATGGGATCTGGGGCCAATGGCTTGGCCCCTACCCATTTCCTACAAGGGGAAGCCTCCTGAAGCGGTTTTGATACAGTCCGATAAATTAACTATAATACTACAATCCATAGTGAATGGATTTGTGCTGCATGTCGCTGATCTAGACTAACTGAATGAGACTTTCACTACCTTTTTTCCACAATCCTTGGTTAGGAGGAGCAATAACATAAGAAAATAGCAAGTAGAAGAAGCGTCAAATCGCTAGCGGGTGACCGCTAGGAACTATGGTGGCACTTGAAGACTATGCGCTACACTAGAAAAGTAGAGGTTGGTCGGATCTAAGAAATCTGAGGTTGCTGACCCCAAATATGCCGCGTATGGCCGTGGAAGACTCTGCCTGGTGTGGCAGCGTGTCTCACAACGGAAGACTCTACTTTATGGATTTCAAATAGAAGATAGTTAAAGACATGAAATAGTTCGTTTAAAATTTCTTAAACATTTCTATCCAAAAAGTTTACACGAGTAACAACATATGTTGCATGC